>NW_013669030.1:95910-97646 GCF_000517525.1 Limulus polyphemus
CTCTCCAGTTATAAGGTGCTAAGCATGTGCATTTTCTAAGACAACACACCTCCACTTCCGACATTACTAGCATCACAATCCAGTATGTACAGCAGTGAGGGATTTGGAAGCCTTAAAAGTGGAGCTCAGGCCAACTTTTCTTTCAATTTCTTGAAAGCATGCTGGCAAGAAACTGTCCATTTTAACTTCTGGCTTTTTTGTCAAATCATGTAGTGGAGCAGCTACAGTTGCAAAGACCTTCACAAACTTCTGTTAATAGGTACAGAGTCTTATTGTTTTATTGGTTTATTGTAAATGGCTATTGTTTGGGAGGAACAATACTAAGGAGGAGCAGTGTTGCGTCAGCGAGGTTACGTGACTAGTATCACGCCACCCGTTTTCTAGAAATATCCTGTTCCTTCGGGAGTGCCCTAGCATTTGCTAGATTGCGGATGGTCTGGTATATATATATATAAGATGGTCACAGCGTGACGGGACAATGTGTAGATAATGAGTAATTGAACTGCAGTCAGAGAGTGTGTAATTGAGTATTATCGAACACGAGCACGAGACGTTCTAATGTTTGTTATAGAGCGACTGTTGAAATTAAGTGTATCGGTAAAGTTGTATTCGGAAAGAATAAACCAGTTTTATTTAAGAAAGGACTTGTGTCGCTAAAGTTTCGTCCGAACGAATTTACGGAAAATTAACTAACGAACAGCGATGTAACAATACTATTACAGACTTCTCTCCACAGATTATCTAATAATCTTAGATAATGTTTTAGTAAATCCACATTCAACAGCAATTGACCCTGCTCCTAACCTAACTGTAGGTGATATAACTGACACAGAGTACTATTTGGAGTTAGGATGACTTCCTGCCTGAGGATGTGACGTTTTTTAGAGTGATTTCTCCTTCTGCTAGATGGACTTATTAAGATTACAACTGCACATAGAAAACATTTGATCTCTTTATTTCACATGAATTACAACTACTCTCTTCACAGGCAAAGTTAAGTTGTTTGATTTCGCTTGACTTAGTTTAAGTAGTATGTATTGTTGCGTCATCGAGTCACATGACCACTGTGACGCAACGTTTCTAGAACTATCATGTACTTTGGCCGAATGTTCTAGTTCTTACTAGATATAGGGTAGGCTGGTATATAAAAGAGGGGAAGGTAATGTGTGTGTGGGGAGTGAGTAATTGAACTGCAGTCAGAGAGAGACGTATTGTTGTAGTTAACGTTCGTTCGTTATTATAGTTTGTTATAACGCGATTGTTGAAGTTGAGTGTATCGTAGAGTTGTATTCGGAAAGAATAAACCAGTTTTATTAAGTAAAGACTTGTGTCGTTAAAGTTTCGTCGGAACGAAGTTACGGAAAGTTAATTAACAAACGGAGACGTAACAAATTGGTGTCAGAAGTGGGATAGAAAAAAAAAGAGAAGAAAAATGGAAACGAGAGGCGGAAAATCAAACTACAGCTTAGCAGATTTGATGGCAGCAATACAAAAACAAGAAAAGAAACAAGAAGAACGAGAAGAGAAATTACAACAGTTGTTAGAGGAAAAAGAAAAGAAACAAGAAGAACGAGAAATTAAACAAGAAAAGAAACAAGAAGAGAGATTACAGCATTTGCAAGAAAACCTGCAACAGTGGCAGCTCGAACAGCAAAAGAAACAAGAAGAGAGATTACAGCAGTTGTTGGAGGAAAAAGAAAAGAAACAAGAAGAGAGACAACAGCAGTGGCAAGAAA
>NW_013669030.1:98646-108987 GCF_000517525.1 Limulus polyphemus
AAGGGAAACAGTGAAGCTCTTGGTGAAGTTACTACCACTGATGTGACTGTTATCGATGATGGGACATTTACTGATGAAGCGGATGAACCCCACATGAAGCAGAAGCCAATGAGACGGAGACCAGTACGGAATAAGATACGTCCTGTAAAATTAAGAGACTTTGTTGAATTGTAATTTTGTGTTTGTAATTCTGTACAGTTAATTAAGTTATTGTTAATTGTTATTGGTTTATTGTATGTGGTTATTGTTCGGGATGAACAATACTAAGGAGGAGGCAGTGTTGTGTCATCGAGTCACATGACCACTGTGACGCAACGTTTCTAGAACTATCATGTACTTTGGCGAATGTTCTAGTTCTTACTAGATATAGGGTAGGCTGGTATGTAAAAGAGGGGAAGGTAATGTGTGTGTGGGGAGTGAGTAATTGAACTGCAGTCAGAGAGAGACGTATTGTTGTAGTTAACGTTCGTTCGTTATTATAGTTTGTTATAACGCGATTGTTGAAGTTGAGTGTATCGTAGAGTTGTATTCGGAAAGAATAAACCAGTTTTATTAAGTAAAGACTTGTGTCGTTAAAGTTTCGTCGGAACGAAGTTACGGAAAGTTAATTAACAAACGGAGACGTAACAGTATTTACTCTGTCATAGTTATGAAAGAATTTAAAATTTATAAACCTTTTTACTTTGACATCAGAGTTATATTTCTCAGTTTATTAAATTTTCTGATTTAACTCTATACATTCAAACTTGGTTATTTTGACCAACATTGTAAACATGAAATATAACTTTGATTGTACAAAGTTTATCTTAAAGAAATTTGGCAAGCTTGTAGTAAACATTGCAAGGCTGTTGTGCACACAAAAAACAGATTTGGTAATAAAATATTTTTACTAAAGATTTGTCAGTGAATTTTCAGTCATTGTTGAATCAATCTGAGTAAAAGTTGATTTTCATGATACTGTTAAGAATAAAAATAATTATTTCCATCTCAGTTTTCATATTTTATTTGTATAACCCCTATATAAATATCAAATTTTTTTAGTGAAACTTTATACTTTATATCTTATTTTTTTCAACACTAACTATAGTTCTGCAGGGAAAGTTGAAAAATATTAAAGTTGAAATACATTTTACTTTTGTAACTAGAATGACTGTAGAGTGTAACAGAAGAGCTTTAGGCTTCGTAACTTTTATATTGTATCGTTTTATTGCTCCTTGAACCATGTATTACAACCTGACAAGCAAGTCAAATATATAGTAGAAGCAGCTGATATGGGTATTAAAAACTTTTATTTATAACATAAAACAAGTAACAATGTTTGGACCTCCTTAGGTCATCATCGAGTTAAGAATGACTTTTTAAAAAGTGACCATTATTTATCACATGTTGTGGAGACAGCAATAATGACAAGTATAAGGTTGTAGGGAGAGTTTTATATAGTTAATTTTATATATATGATAGTTAACAGTGTGATATCATATGTCAACACATTTAGTCAAATAATTAATATAGGTATAAAAAGGTTCCTTGGTGCTGGTTCAATGTGGGTTTAAGTTCTTGTATTAGAAGAGCTTTAATTTTTTGTTAGTTACAATTGCTTCTCTATTTAATATGCTAAGAGTTTTATGTGGTTAAATTGTGTTTATTTGAGTTAGGTATATTGAACTTAGTTTCCATTTTTCTGTTTGTTTCTCCAATATAGAAATCATGGCTTTTGTTGCATTGTATTTTATAAATAATGTTAGTATTACATTATTTTACATTATTACATTAGATTAGTGTTTATTGGAATGTTCTCTATGGTTATAAGTTTTTCAACAGTACTGGTGACTACCCTGTGGCTGCTGGTCTAGTAGGGATTTCTTAACTTTGGGTTATTTAGGTATTATCTGAGGGACTTGTCATTCACTTCCTTTCCCCTCAGCTGTTATCTTGGGTACCCATATCTTTTCCATTGCCTTGGAATCCTACCATCAATCAGCATCTGTCTGTGATGATACAGAATATTCTGTCCCAGAAAGCCATTGAACCTGTACTCATTGTGGTACCCAAGAAAACTGGGGACTGGTGGCCTGTGATCGATCTGTCCTGCCTCAATAAATTTTGATTCTGCCTCACTTTACCATGGAGTCTTTTCACACCCTCAGGTGTGCTTTTCCTCCAAGTCTATGGATGACCAAGGAAGATGTCTCGAATGCTTATCTGCATAATCCTATATCTCATTGATTGAGGTGCTATCTTCTGTTTGTTCACCATGAAGTAGTGTACACTTCAGGCTTACTTTGGACCTGTATGTCTTTTATCAGGGTATGTTAGGGGTTGTTTTTACACCATTACATGGACAACTGACATCTGTCAGCTCATTTCAAAATGGAGTCCACCCATCACACTCATCTGCTTCTTATGGAGACAGCTCGTGTGGGTTGGTTAATCACGTTGGTGAAATCATTTCTTATACCTACCCAATATCTTGTCCACTTGGGAGTCATTTTCAACACTCATCTCAGTCAGGCCCAACCTTCTCCCCTTCAATTCCATTCAATGGAGCTTTCAGTTCTCCATGCCATTACTGCACGCAAGGTGCTATTGCTTTTTGGGGATGTGGTCTTTTATGGCAACTCTTATCCCCTTGGGTCAAATACATGTGAGCTCTCTTCAGTGGACTCTGTACGACCAATGGAACCTTGCATGGAATCCCTTGTATGTTCCTATTTCCCTTCTTCTTTCCCTTGTCGATGATCTGTATTGGTGGTTGGACAAGGCTCACACATCAGTGGGTGTTCCCCTTCCTCCCTCTCATCCAGATTTACATATCTTCACGGACACTTCCCTCTATGGCCGTGGGGCATAGGTCAATGAGCAGGAAGCTTCAGGTCAGTGGTCTCTGGCTGAGAAGTCTTACCATATCAACTTCTGGCCGTACATTGTGCTTTGGATCATTTTCTCAATCTTGCCAAGAACCGTTTGGTCATGATCCATTCAACAATTTTGTGGTGGTAACTTAGAGCAATCACCAAGGTGGCACCATTCTCATCCCCTTTGTAGTCAAGCCTTGGATTTCCTTTTTGGGAACCATATTCTGGGTGCGTTCAACCTTGTTACAGATTATTTTTCCCGACCAGAAATAATTTATCTGATGGAGTGGTCTCTTGATCCTCACATTTTTCAGTAGCTATGCCTTCGGTGGGGTACTCCTCACCTGGATGCATTTGCCACATCACTCAATACAAACTAACCTCTGTTTTGGTCTCTGGTTCCTCATCCACTTGCACTGGCTGTTGATGCATTCATCCAGGATTGGACCAACAAATACCTTTAAGTGTATCCATCTCCTTCCCAGGGTGATTTCAATCATCCACACCACTCTGTGTCAAGTTTTTCTGATTGCTCCTTACTGGCTAGAATAACCATGGTTTCCGTGGCTGCTCCAGCTCCAATCTGCCCCACCATTTCGTCTTCCTCCATCCCTTCTACTTCTACCTTTGTCACCAGCAATTCATCAAGCCCTTCCTACCCTCTGTCTTCATGTCTGGTTTTTATCTGGTCCTTGACGAGAAGATCCAAATTGTCACAGTGAATCTTTTCATTTTTAGCATTCACCCTTCCTCTATAGATTTTTTATCAATGAAAGTGGAACATTTTCCTCCATTGGTCTTTGGGTTGGGGATTTTCACCTGCTCGACCCACTGTTACTCTTCTTATAGATTTCTTTACTTGGATGTTTGATCAGAGGACTTCAGTCTCCTTTATTGCGGGTTATTGGTCTGCCTTTCATTTTTCCTGGTATTGTAAAGTTTTTACCTCTCCTACCCTCTCAGTATTGTTGCTTTCTTTTCAGATTGGGATGTTAATATGGTTCTTCTCTGCCTTACTGTACCTCTATTTGAAAATCTGTCCTCGTTTTCGATTTTTTCACTTATATCTTAAGACTTATTCCCTTCTCCTCATGGGCTGTGGATGTTGTCAGTCGGATTTATTTGCCATTGACGTTTCATGTACTCTGTATCATTCCACATATGTTCTACTTTATCTGAATCAATCTTTCCTTCTCAAAACTTGAGTGGCTCCCTTCCTTCCTTCCATTTCCTACCTATAATCCTGGTCTGATCTAGATAGACTATTATGTACTGTATGTGCTCTTTGTTGTTATATTGCCTGCACATCTTCCTTCCATGTTGCCATTCCAGCCTCTTCATTCCATGGCAACTGTCCTCTGTTCATGACCTTTTTCCTTCCACCCTTAACAATTGGATATGGCATTTAATTTGATTGGCTCATTATTCTTTGTCTCATTCTTTCCATAATTTGTTCCAGGTGTCTTCTTACCAGATTAGGCACCTTACCTTTTCTCTGACATCTCATCTCCATTGTCCATTAGAGGAAATTCTTCAATCAGGCCTGTGGACCACACTGCATGCATACATCTCTCAATCTCTACATCAGATAGCTGTTTCTTCCTCATCAGGTTATCATCTTCCGCCTATTTCCATTCTTCATATTTTGGTAACACTGTGACTGTTTAAGTTTTCTTTTTGTTTATATACCTGTTATATTTCAGAGGCATGTCCCTTTTTTCTTTAAGGATCCTGCTCTGTGGCTAGTGGTGCCTGTCCAAGTATACTTAAAACTAGTCAAATCCACACTGTAAGGTCATGATGTCTTAAAAGTTATAATTACCAGGGCCACAAAATGCACACTGTTCAGATGGTGTGTTCCACAAGAGCGCTTGTAGGTTTTCCTCACAATATATTTGCTTCATTAATATGCCCTTTCTGGACCAGACTAACCCATGGACTTCATGGGTAAATCAGAAGGGGATAGCTACCCATCCATAACATTCCGTAGATGGCATAAATCAGGAGTGGTCTGCTTTTCAAAATAGGGTTTTTCATGGTCACCCATTACACTGTCTCTGTTGTTGGCGTTCCTCTGGACTGTCTGCCACGTTTTCTCCCCCTATTTCTTCTGGTGGAGCATAAGAGTCCTTACCACTTTCCAGTTCCAAGCTGCTGGAGTGGTAGACCATGAAGGCATTCTCCTGAATGTGACTGATATATAGGATGCAAACAATAATGAATCTATTCCATTGAGAGTAGGGAAATGGTGTTCTGCTGGTGTAGATAATGAGATGTTTTCCAATTTAATACTTCATCTCTGAACAGCTTTATCCGAGGGGATATTGTAGCTTTGGAATAAGCCATCGAAATTGCAGTTCACCCCTTTGATTGAGATCCCTCATCCTAGCCCCACATGGATATTGGTTCATAGTGGCTGGATTTTGGATTCAGAGCTGGACCAATCAACATAAGTCCTCACACATGTATTACAGGTGTCTCTGTTCCCTTACTCAGTTGGACTCATGTTCACTGCTACTGTGTTGTAGAACATGGTGGATGAACATGCAGGTTACTACGGTTCTTCCTCTTGTGCTATCCCCTGAAGATTTTCATATACTGAGGATGTTACTGCAATGGGGTGGTTCCTGTGTGATTTGATTTGAATAGAATATTTCACGATACTTTATTATTCATATCATCCAGATGTCAGGTTCCCAGATTGATGAAACATTTTATCACTTTGCTATCATGTGTCCTGTTCACAGATTGGTGAGTATGATATCTCCTTCCAGTCTGCTGAACTTGAGGTAAAGATGGTATGATTCTCTTTCTTACCCACATATGGATGTTGGTTTCCAGTGGCTGGGTTTTAGATTGCAGTTGACTTGCTGACAGTATGATTCTCTTTACTGCCTCCCATGGATGTCGGTTCCCGGTGGCTAAGTTTTGGATTGTACTTGACTTACCAAAAGTATGATCCTCATCCTACCTCCACACGGATGTTGGTTCTTGGTGTCTGGGATTTGGATGACCTAGCCACTCTACACCTTGGGGCACATCCTTTTTACTCTCACCCACATTATTGCCATCAAAGGGACTAAGATACCTATACAACCATTCTTCTGTCCATTTTGGATGTGCTCCTCCCATTTTCCATTCATGTTTGCAATACTTCTTTCCAGTGGTGCAGTCTCCCATATATGATCCTCTAATGTGAGGATCTCCCCTTTTAGGGTATTCGTTGGATGCTTCTTTTTTTCCCTCACACTGGTCCTACAACCTATTCAGTGTGGAATTCTAGCAATATCTGTGAGCATATGAAATGTGCCGTATCGGAAGTTATATTTTCCATATAATGAAAATGTATTTCTGATAGGTACTTACCTTCTTTCACACTTCCCACCCTTACTCTCCACTGAAAATCAGTGCTTCCTTTTTCTGACAAAACTCAAAATCTAGAAGGAGTCACATTTGTTAGGAGGGTATATCACACTTCTATTGGTGGAGGGTTGTCGCATGATGATTTAAATGCGAGTTGCAGTTGAACCACATTGATTGTTGGATACGTGGACTCAAGGCTAGTGGCATGCAACAAAAATTTTGCATATAGAGGCCAGCACTAGACAAGAGTAGCTATATCTGTGAGAGTGGAGGTAAGTACCTATCAGGAAAACATTATCAATAGAGGAAAATTATAACGTTTACAGAAAAAGAATGTTTGAAATGTGGTTAGGAGGTTTTAAAGATTACGCAAATGAAATTTGAGATTTTTGAGATAACAGAAAGTATTTTTAACCTTAGCATGAAAATCAATCATTTTGCACTCAGACTGGTCAAAAAAGACTTAATATAATGAAAGACAAATCTTTAGTAAAACTACTTCATTAAAAACTGATTTTTTTGTATTCATGCAACTTGTAATGTTTAGTAAAAGTCTGCTAAAGTTTGTAAAGTTACACATACTGTATTAAAAGTTGTAGTATTAAAACTACATACAAGTAAAAATGGTCACATGGTTGAAGCCCGTACTGAGAGAGTTTGTGACCACGAAAAATGTGAAAAATACATCTTGAACTGTTCACAAAGTGTAGAACTTTGCACAAATGAATTAAGAGATAGTCAAATGAACCAGACACTCCTAGGTCTACAAAGACCTTAAGCCCAACACCAACCACACAAGCTTTGGTATATGAAACTAAAAATTTTCACTGTGTTATTGGAGGTCTCGAAGACAACATACAAGAGAAAGGAATGATTTGTACATTATGTTAAGCAACAAAGAAAGTGATTCACAACTCTAGTTGTTTTGCTTCACAAATTTTGATGTAAACCGAGGTATTTTGTCCCCTGATGTGCTTTAGTTAGCATGTGGTTTTGAGTTTTTGATACATTTAACCATGCTGGAGAGGCATATTCAATAACTGGATATATATATGTATTATATATTCTGAGTATGTTTTCTGTTATTGCCATCCAGACTCCTAGGATAGCATGCTCTTTGCCAGATCTTTGTTTTGAAACTCTATGTGTGCTCTGAACAAGTTAATTTTGAGTCATATATTAACCCTAGGAATTTGTCTGATGTTGCTACTTGGAAAAGAGTTACATCTAGGTATAGGTCTGGTTTATTCCTGCTCGTTTTAATAGATTTAATCCATATTATAACTTGTGTTTTGTGTGCATTAATTTTGTTCTCCATTTATTGTAGAATTCATTTAATAAAGGTTATAGGTTGTGTGCTGGTGTTGTTGAATCTTGGGAACTTTTTCAAATAGCCACATAATCTGAAATAAAGTTTCTTAATTCAATTTTGAGTGCAATTCTGTAAATGTTGTGTCATGCGCACTTTGACTCCCACTTATATCCACATGGTTAATACTCAACTCATTTTACACCAGACTCAAATCACAACAAAATACAATTGAACTTTTTCCAACACTTGTAAAAATATTAAATGATGCTAACAATTCGAAAATCCCTCCACGGTTATTTCTGAGGGTAGATGACACCACTAACTGATGTTAGTAATCTGAATCACCAACTAGAGAGAAACTGTATTCTTAGACACACACACACAATGAATGTGCATCCTTTCTCCAGTGTACCTATGCACTGCTTTTTAAACAAGTCTATCTTACAATGATAGACTGAAGGAATCATATTCACCTGGCATGGTTTAACGTATTGATAAAGACCTAATAAAAAAAGGGACGTAAGTGGGTGTAGACACTATAACTATAGCAGATAACTGAACTCTCAAATAATATAAATACCACTATAAGTACTAAAAAGTGAAATGATAACACAAGCAATGTTGAGTGAAGTTCAATAGTGATTAGTGTCATTAAGAGTATGTCGGAGTGATTAACAAGAGATGATTCTTTTAGGAATGTGTGAAATTTTGTGAGTCTTAATGTGTATCTGATTTCTCTTGCTACATTTATACATTTTTATTGAAAAATGGTTCCTCTCTTAATTTTCACTGCCTTACTCTCTGTCTTCCAGGACCCTGTCTTGTACACTGGACCACTACGAATTAATCTTGATCCTAACCACAGCTACACTGATGAAGAAGTTTGGAGGGCATTAGAACAGGCCCACCTTAAACCATTTGTTTCGTCTCTTGCTGAAGGGGTCAATTTTCAAGTTTCAGAGGGTGGAGAAAATATGAGGTAAAAGGGAATTTAGCTTGTATGTACTCAAGAGTTTGTTAACGTGAAATATTAGTAATTTCTTTTTTATATACATATACAATATTTAGACAGGGATCAAATTAAGCACTCATTTACATGAAATAGATATTTAATTCAAAAATATGATACTGTGAATGTTATAGTAAACCTTGTGTGAAAGGCAGATCAAACATACTGATGATAAAACTTCTTTGCAGTGAAATTAATTTTGCCATTTCACCAGACATTTTACATTTTACCATTTAGGATGAAGATTTTTAGACACCCTTAACTTTTTTTGGGGGGGTGGGAGTCAAATACCCAATAATGTTCATTGTAGATATTGATACATCAATATGTGTACACGCATTTCTCAGGTTATATACAGCTATGAATATATATATATATATAAATTTGCATATATTTGTGAAAATTAAGTGACAGGTTATACAATAAGAATAGACATCATGGTTTAGTCAAAACTGTCATACAAAATATATACAGTACTTGCAACACATTATGCACAGTAATAATACATACAGCTTGTGCAGATAATATGTCTAGTGACGATATTACAGGAACAAGTAAACAAGTGACTAAATAGTATCAACTGAACAAGATAAGATGATACAGTTAACTTGATAGAGCTAAATGGGATCAATTAAACAAGATATAATAATGCCATGACCTTTAATAGAACTAAAATGTATCAACTGAACAAGGTACAATGATAGAATGAACTTTGTTAAAACTAAATAATATCAACTGAACAAAGTATAGTGATGCAGTGAATTTTCATAAAACTAAAAATTATAAAATACATAAGGTATAATGATACAATGAACTTTGATAAAACTAAATAGAATCAAGTAAACAAGGAATAATGATAACCTGAACTTGGATAGATCTAAATAGTATCAAAGTATAATAATGCCATAAACTTTGATAAAAGTAAATAGTATGAACTGAACAAGGTATAATGATACAATGAACTATGATAAAAGTAAATACTACCAACTAAAGGTGGTATAATGATACCATGAACTTTGATTGAACTAAATGGTACCAATTCAACAATGTTAATTGGTGTTGTGAACATTGATAGAACCAAACATTATCAGCTTAGTCAGGTATAATGATGCCATGAACTTTGAAACAACTAAATATTATCAGCTAAACAAGGTTTAATGATGCCATAAACATTGAAAAATCTAAGTAGTGTCAAATGAACAAGTTATGATGGTACAGTGAATTTTATACAACTAAATAGAATCAACTGAAGAAGATGTAATGGTGCCATGAACCTTGATAGAACTAAATGGTATCAACCTAATAAGGTATAATGATGCCATGAGCTTTGACATAACAAAATAGTATCAACTGAACAAGGTGTAATGATACAATGAACTTTAGTAGAAGTAAATAGTATCAACTGAACAAGTTTTAGTGGTACAAGGAACTTTGATATAACTAAATAGTATCAACTGATCAATGAAAAATGACACAATGAACTTTGATAAAACTAAATATTATCAAAGTATAATGATACCATGAACTTTGATTGAACCAAATATTATCAGCTTAATAAGGTATAATGATGCCATTAACTTTTATAAAACTAAATATTATCAGCCAAGCAAGGTCATAAAGGGAATTTGAACTTTGATAGAACTAAATAGTATCAGCTTAATAAGGTATAATGATGCCATTAACTTTTATAAAACTAAATATTATCAGCCAAGCAAGGTCATAAAGGGAATTTGAACTTTGATAGAACTAAATAGTATCAGCTTAATAAGGTATAATGATGCCATTAACTTTTATAAAACTAA
>NW_013669030.1:109450-112568 GCF_000517525.1 Limulus polyphemus
CGAGCACGAGAGACGTTCTAGCGTTTGTTATAGAACGACTGTTGAGATTAAGTGTATCGGTAAAGTTGTATTCAGAAAGAATAAACCAGTTTTATTAAGTAAGGACTTGTGTCGCAAAAGTTTCGTCGGAACGAAGTTAGGGAAAGTAAATTAACAAACGGAGACGTAACAAATTGGTGTCAGAAGTGGAATGAAAAAAAATGGGAACGAGAGGCGGAAAATCAATCTACAGCTCAGCAGACTTGATGGCAGCAATACAAGAGCAGCAAAAGAAACAAGAAGAACGAGAAAATGAACGAGAAAAGAAACAAGAAGAACGAAAAAATGAACGAGAAAAGAAACAAGAAGAGAGACAACAGCAGTTGTAAGAAAACCTGCAACAGTGGCAGCTCGAACAACACAATAAACAAGAAGAGAGATTACAGCAGTTGTTGGAGGAGAAAGAAAATAAACAAGAAGAACGAGAAAAGAAACAAGAAGAGAGACTACAGCAGTGGCAACTGGAACAAGAAAGGAAACAAGAAGTACAAACGGAAAACATTAGTAAATTTAAAAGCGAATTAGATACGTTAAAGGACGATCTATTGTCTTTTACACAAGGAGGATACATTGACCATCGACTTAATCAGCCCCAGACAATGGCAAGCCCCTTACAGAGCCCGCAGCTAAACCCTAATGCAGACATATTCAGTTCCGTTAGAAGTCACATCCCAGATATCAATGTCAGTAATAGGAGTGATCCAGTGCAAAGGAAGCCACAGGAATTCGATGGGAAGGCACCGTGGGAAGCATACAGAGCACAATTTGAGCTACTGGCAGAGATGAATGAATGGACAGAGGAGCAGAAAGCAGTATACCTGGCAACGAGCTTGAAGGGACAACCCACTGGAAATACTTGGACAGTTGACAGCAGCCGACAGATACAACTATAGAGCACTGGTAGTGGCTCTAGAGCTCAGGTACGAAACCCAAAATCAGTCAGAAGTTTATAGGGCTAGGTTTAGCACGGAGCTGCAAGAGCTGGCACAGGACTTGGAAAGCATGGCACACAAGGCCTACCCAACTGCACCACCCGATCTCATCAAGTTGTTGCTGAGGGATCAGTTCGTAGATGCCTTGGACAGTCCCCAACTTAAGATACAAGTGAAGCAAGCACACCCCTCTACCATGCAGGATGCTGTTGTCTCTCTTCTTGTTTCTTTTCTTTTTCCTCCAACAACTGCTGTAATCTCTCTTCTTGTTTCTTTTCTCTTTCCTCTAACAACTGTTGTAATCTCTCTTCTTGTTTAATTTCTGTTTTTCTTGTTTCTTTTCTTTTTCCTCTAACAACTGTTGTAATTTCTCTTCTCGTTCTTCTTGTTTCTTTTGCTGTTCTTGAATTGCTGCCATCAAGTCTGCTATGCTGTAGTTTGATTTGCCGCTTCTCGTTTCCATTTTTTTTGTCCCACTCTCTGACACAAATTTGTTACGTCTCCTTTTTATAATTAACTTTCCGTAACTTCGTTTCGACGAAACTTTAGTGACACAAGTCCTTACTTAATAAAACTGGTTTATTCTTTCTGAATATAAGTTTACGATACACTTGATTTCAACATTCGCGCTAAAACAAACGCTATAACGAACTTCAACAATACTCTCTGATTGCAGATCAATTACTCACTACCTACACACACATTCACTGTCACGTCACGCCGTGACCATCTTATATATACCAGACCACCCCCCAATCTAGTAAATGCTAGAGCACTCCCGAAGGAACGGGATAGTTCTAGAAAGCAGGTGGCGTGACACTAGTCACGTGACCTTGTTGACGCAACAATACTATTTAGTTATATAAAAGTTCATGGCACCATTACATCTTCTTCAGTTGATACCATTTAGTTCTATCAAAGTTAATGGCACCATTACATCTTCTTCAGTTGATACCATTTAGTTCTATCAAAGTTCATGGCACCATTACATCTTCTTCAGTTGATTCTATTTAGTTGTATAAAATTCACTGTATCATCATACCTTGTTCAGTTGATATTATTTAGTTTTAACAAAGTTCAAAGTATCATTATTACCTTATTCAGTTGATATTATAATATCATTATATAATTATAAATATTATTATATGATATCATTATACCTTCTATAGTTAGTAGAATCTACTTCAATTAAAGTTTATTGTACTATTAGTACCTTGTTTAGCTGATAATATTTAATTCTATCAAAGTTTGTGACACCTTTAACTCTTGTTCAGTTGATACTATTTATTTTTAACAAAGTTCATAGCATCATTATATCTTGTCCAATTCAGTTGATACTTTTAGTTCTGTCAAAGTTCATGGCACCAATATACTGTTGCGTCAGCGAGGTCACGTGACTAGTATCACGCCAAGCTTTCGAGAAATATCCTGTTCCTTCAAGAATGCCCTAGCATTTACTAGATATGTGTTAGTCTTGTATATATAAGACGTTCACAACGTGACAGAACAACAGAGGTAATGAGTAATTGAACTGCAGTCTGAGAGAATATTATTAAGCACGTGATAATTATAGCGTTTGTTACAGAGTGACTGTTGAAATTAAGTGTATTGCAAAGTTATATTCAGAAAGAATAAACCAGTTTTATTAAGTAAGGACTTGTGTCGCTAGTCTCATCGGAACGAATTTACGGGAAATCAATTAACAAACGGAGACGTAACAAATTGGTGTCAGAGAGTGGGACGAAAAAAAATGGAAACGAGAAGCGGCAAATCAAACTACAGCATAGTAGACTTGATAGCAGCAATACAAGAACAGCAAAAGAAACAAGAAGAGAAATTACAACAGTTATTAGAGGAAAAAGAAAAGAAACAAGAAGAACGAGAAGAGAAATTACAACAGTTGTTAGAGGAAAAAGAAAAGAAACAAGAAGAACGAGAAATTAAACAAGAAAAGAAACAAGAAGAACGACAAATTAAACAAGAAGAGAAATTACAGCAGTTTGTTGGAGGAAAAAGAAAAGAAACAAGAAGAACGACAAATTAAACTAGAAGAGAAATTACAGCAGTTTGTTGGAGGAAAAAGAAAAGAAACAAGAAGAACGACAAATTAAACTAGAAGAGAAATTACAGCAGTTTGTTGGAGGAAA
>NW_013669030.1:113532-126118 GCF_000517525.1 Limulus polyphemus
TGTAGACAGTCAGTATTATTGAAGTTGAGCACGTTCGTTGTTACAGCGTTTGTTTTAGCGTGATTGTTGAAATTAAGTGTATCGTAAAGTTATATTCGGAAAGAATAAACCAGTTTTATTAAGTAAGGACTTGTGTCGCTAGTTTCATTGGAACGAATTTACGGGAAATCAGTTAACAAACGGAGACGTAACAGTATCAACTGGACAAGGTACAAGGTATAATGATGCCATGAACTTTGATAAAACGAAATAGTATCAACTGAACAAGATGTGATGATACAATGAACTTTGATAAAACTAAATAGTGTCAACTGAACTGGTATAATGATACAATGAACAAAAGTTGGTTCAGAAGAAATATACGAGTGTTCAACAGAGTGTTTGGTTTCGTTAAATAATCACAATTTGTACTGGTAAAATAACTGAAACTTTTCTTTCATAATAAAGTATGTATTTCAACCAGTAACATCTTATGTTAGTTGTTTCTAACATTAATGTTAGAAAGTTTTGTATTTTAATACTATGGTGAATACTTATATTTACGTGAGTAAGGTATGTCTCATTAAACAAAAAGTAATTGGGTGTGCAAGTGGGAATAAATTAAATCTCAAGTCGTGTTGTTTTATTTAAATATTACATTTAGTAAAATTTAAGAACACTAGCAGATTGGGATAATGTTAACATCATCGTAATTACAGTATAGTTGTTCTTGAGCAAGAGCTAGATTATTAAGTATATCTGGGGATTGTGTTTTTATCTCCCATCTTTATTTATAAATGACCAGAGATGTTTAGAAAAAATGTTGTTGTAAACACTCATCACATTATATGTGGTACAGCATGTTACTTAAAAAGCATATTATCATTACATGCATGCATGCTAAAAGTACCTTTTTGTGTTATCATCATATATTTCTGTTTCCATATATCATTAGATCTAACTTGGATTTGAGTTGCTTTCGTATTAGTAAAATATTTATATGTATATAAAGTTTGCCTAGTGTATGGGAATATTTTAAAGTGTTTTATTGACTTCATCAGACTTTCATCTACACATTACTGACAGCATTTTGAAAAGCAAAATTTGAAAAGAAATTACTACTAGTATTGTTAAAAATAATGTTTTGCTACATTTAATACAATAATTTGTAATGAATATTTTTAAGATTTGTCCTCCATTTAAAATATTTATGTAATGTTTTTTGTTACTATATGCAGATTTTAAAGGGGGTCAGTGCCCAGTTGTAGGTCAAGACCCATTTTTAAAGAAAAACTAAAATTAATTTGTGTACCAATTTTTAATCTGATTTGTAAGTAGTAAAAACTGTGGCATGCTAAACTTGGCAATAATAATCCTAATTTGAATGTATAATTTAGCCATATTAAATATTTTAAGCTTAATCTGTAAAAATAAGGGTATGTAGTTTGTACAAAATGCAGAAATCAGGTAACAACCTTTTAAAAATTTAAATTCTACAAGCACAAAAAGTTGTGAAACATTGTTGTCATTTTTTAATGTTCATCATAAGTGCTACTCTCATACTTACAGTTTGGGTCAAAGGCAGCTTGTATGCCTTGCACGAGCATTGTTGAGAAAATCTAAAGTTTTGGTGTTGGATGAAGCCACAGCTGCTGTAGACCTAGAGACTGACAAATTAATTCAGAACACAATTCAGACGGAGTTTAGTGAATGTACAGTGATCACTATAGCTCACAGACTTCACACCATTCTTGATTATAACAGGTAAAACTAAAATAACAGCAATTTAAGAATAGCAATACTTGTTATGAGTTAAGTGTAGTATAAGCAAAGGATCTCTATTAGGTAGTAATACATTCACTAGCTTCATTTTATGTGTATTATAGTAAACAGAGCTGAGCATTAGAGAAAAGTAACCAAAGCATTTGCTTTGGGATCCACACTTGAAGTTTAAGTCAGTAATTCACAATAAAATATCTTGAAATTGAAACATTGCAATCACCTAACAAAGTTATGCTGAAATATTTTATGTCATGGTAACTTGCAAAAGGTATTTTGAGAGGATATATTAAATACTTTTTGAAACTGTATAAGGATTATATTGATTCAGGAAGTCATTCTTTTTTTGGTGTTAAAAGACACACGTACATTATGGTTATGCAAGGGCTCATTTGTAAGTTGAAATTGAAGCATTCACACGTTTTGTACTGCTCGGTATATCTAAAGCATATAATAATGTTTAACATTAACAGCATATATTAGTTATTACTGTTGTAGAAAAAATGCCTAAAAGAAAATGAGACATTAGTCGAAGATATCAGAGTGGCAGCAAGAAAAAGAACTATTGAAATTGCTAGTGATGAAAGCATAAATTACAAGACTACTGGCAGACCTCAAACACCAGATAATTCATTTGATGATGACAAGATTTTTGACAAAAAATAGAGATACTGGTACTGCAGCTGATTATACAGTCTCAGAGAAAGAACATGAAGAGCCCCATAATGCAACTACTAGTAGGGAAGATCAACAACCTGATCATGAAATGAATGACAACATATGCATCCCAAAATTTTTAAAATCCTGCATTTTTGCCAGATCATATAAATGTCACTAACCATGATTTCTTAGTAAGGAAAGGACCACAGAAAATTTAAAAGGATGACTTTTCAAAGGATCACGCAGGATGAAAATTTTCAAAAACCTACTATAAACAAAAGCTAGCAAATGAAGAAATTATAAATCATCAATGGCTTGTGAACTCCAAATCAAAGGATTGTGTATTTTGTGCAGAGTGGATACATTAAGCCTACAACTAATCAGTGATGAAAGAGTTCACTGGTAAAATATTTTTGAACATCTCTTTATCATTGTACAGTTGATAGCAAAATTTTATCCAACCATGAAGGAACACTTGAGAAGAGTGAAGGATGAAGAAATTCATGACCACTACTTGGGAAAAGAGTATACAGAACAAGCTGATTTCTTTTATGGGCAATAAGATGCAAAGAACCATTGTACACAGAATAAAAGCTGTTAAATATTATTCTATGATATTAGACTGTACATCAGACTTCAGCCATAAGGAGCAGATATCACTGGCTTCTCGTTATGTCTCAGATGGTTCATCCAATGTTTCTCCTGGAACTTATGAGCATTTCATAAATTTTGTGGAGGCAAAGGAAAGTACAGGTAAAAATCTTCTCAATGCCTTACTGTAAGAGCTGAAAGAGGTGGAATTAGACTTTGTCAACATCTGTGGCTAAGGCTACAACAATGAAACTTGAATGAAAGAGCACAAATCACGTGTACAAGCACATCTTCTAGAAATATATCCAAGAGCATTTTGTGCTCTATGTGCATGTCACAGTTACAATCTGCTGCTTGATGACTTAAAACTTGTCCAGAAGCTATGACATTTTTTTGGCATAGTTCAGCATTTGTATGTCTTGTTTTTAGCATCAAAACAAAGATGAGCAATTTTTTGTGAGTTTGTGAAACATCTGTCTGTCAAACCCTTGTGTGAAGTGCGTGGGAGTGCTGTGTTGAGAGCATTAAAGCTATTAGGTACGAAACTGCAGAGTTCTACGATGCATTAATTAAAGTTGCAGAGACAACAAATGATCACCAAGCTCACTGTGAAGGAGAATCTCTGTGCAAAGATCTGAAGAATTTCAAATTCTTTGTTGCTGTCATTTTCTGGTATGACATTCTGTTCCATGTCAGCGAAGAACTACAAAGTGACTCTGTAGACTTAGCAAGTACAGTCCAAAATTTAGAGAGCAAGTGCAACTGGCTACAAGATACCAGGAAAGTGTACTGACTGATGCAAGAGAAATTGCAAATGATCTCTAGACAGATCCAGTTTTGAAAGGACACTAAAATACAAAGAAGGAAAATTTTTTGTTGATGATGAACTTGTCACATATGCATAGGAAGCTTTCTGTGTAAACTGCTTCAATAGGGTGTTTGACACAGCTTGTAATGGCAAATTTGAATAACTGAGAACACACTATAAAATATTTGGCTTTATGTATGAATTTCATCAGTTTCTGAAGTTAGAGGTGGGAAATGTGCAATTAAATAAAATAAAATGCTCCCAGATGACAAAAATTGTGATATTGATGGCTACATGCTCACTGAAAAAATTGAATCTTTGAAGTATATTCCTCCTGACATGGTTAAGAGACTTTCCCAATTTACGATTTCTCTTCATTTTCTTCTCACCATCCTGATTATTGTTGCATCAATTGAAAGAAGCTTTTCTAAGCTAAAGTTTATAAAGGTCAACTTGAGAACAACAATTCTGCAAGAGAGGCTAAACAACTCTATTGTCTATTTAAAATGACTTTTGCCAGAGACTTGGACTCTGGTGATCTCATTGAAGATTTTCCTTCCATAAAAGCTCATGAGGTTCACATTTAAGAAGGCATGCTGATGAGCACACAGTTTGGTCCCCATAACTAGTTGTTTAGTATATATCTCATTATTATTATTCTCCTAAATGTTATATCCTTATGTATCTAAAAAAAAATCAAGGATTCACAAATGAAATTCATTATATGATGGATATATTCATATGTCATTGAAAATTTTAAATCAGTATCAGTGTCCCAGTTTTTAATTTAAAAATTTTTCACTCAGCAACTATTGATGAGTTATTATTATAGCAATTGTAACTAAGCAGGTTTGTAGATAGATGTGTGCACTTGAACAGATTGTTTTACAAAAAAAACATACTGATCTGTACAGTTGAAAATATGACCTAATAGGCTTATGTGTAATTATTGTATTAAAACTGTGCATAAATCAAAAGTTTTATTTATGTTTTAAAAAAGATGTCTTAAATAGCTCAGATGGCATTTCAGAACATCTCTGACTCTAGAGCTTACAGGGGGCCTCTGGCAGCCCCAGACCCTTTGCCTTGGATATAAAGTTTTCACAGTTTAATTTTGCTTTGGGCTCCGCAATCTCTTAGGCTGGTTCTGGTAGTAAAGTTTGCATATTTTATGATACAAAACTGAAAGTTTTACCATTAATTAATACAAATTTAATAATTCTACAAAATGTAATTAAAAGTTATGTAAGAATTCTCAGTGTAGGTTTAAAGCATTTGTGATTCTTAACAATAATAAAATGTGTGCCAAGTACAGAAACAAAACTCGGAGTTCAACAAATAAATCTGATTTATCAATATGAATGGATTACTCTTTAATAGATATAAATAGTGAAAACTAAACAAGGTATAATGTTACAATGAACATAACTTGGTTAAGAAAAAACTTTATTGCTCAAGTAACAAGTTTTTCTTTTGTTTGTTAATCACAAAAATAAAAATAATGGTTCATTATCAATGTAAAATGCCTAAAAAGTGAGGGCATTTACATCAAATATTATTTGGCCTTTTCAAGTATTACACGAAGTAAAAGTTTTTTTTTCAGTTATTGTAGATGTCTTTGTCATACATATGTTTTACAGATTTTTTTTTCTTCTTGGTTAACTGCAATTCTTTTTTATTGTAACTAAAAGGGTTTGTTAATACTATATTAAGCTAAAGCAAATTCTCTAAGTAAGTGCTGAAAATTAGACTTTTCTTCTTTCAGAATAATAGTTATGGAAAAAGGAAGAATAGTAGAGACTGGGAATCCATCTACTTTGTTGTCTTCTCCAACCTCCATGTTTTACAGCATGGCAAAGGATGCTAACTTGCTTTGATGTGTCAAGCTTAGCAGTCAGAATAGCTTGTCAGTTCTTATTTGGCCATTGTTGTTGAATGCCATTTTATTTAGAAGTAAATTACACTGGTTATAATGGCACATATTATTCTAATAAAGGATTTATATATATATATATTTGAATATGAAGCTCTTTTATTGATTAAGCTTATATGTGAAACAGAGTATTTATGTCACCTCTGAATAGTTGAAATCAGTAATTGAAATACTATTAACCTTGTGTAAAAGAAAAATAGTGCCATTCATTTGCTATTTTTACAAATACCTATAATATTGCCAATAAAAGCAACTTTTGCAGTAAGAAAATTCTGATTTTAATTATTACAACACTTCTACCTATAGTGTTGGGTAATCACCAGAGAATGTTACATACTTGTGGTGGTGACGACAAGATTTGTAGGTGGTGTCAAATTAGCTTTTTAGTAAAATGAATTAGAAAAAATATTAATGTGGATAAAGGGAAGTTCCAGGATATTTTTTTAGCATTTGTTTTGATAACTTTATCAAAAGTGCTACAGCTGTTTTCTTTTCGTTGATGTATGGTTCTCTTTTGATGATTTCAACATTCTTTTCAGTGATGATATGTTTAGTTTCTTTGAGATGTTCAAAAATTTTCTAGGGTCTCTTAAGGTGTCCTCTAAGTCTGATGTTCTTTTCTCCTCCAGTTTCTCCACTATAAAAGTGTTTACACAAGTTGCATTTCATTTTGTGACTCCATTGGTTTTATTCTCAGTTGAGTAATTGTTAGTAATAAGATTCTTGATTTTAATACTTGTGTGGTTTTTATATGATTACGTTATTCATGTCTATGTTGTGTTTCTTCTTAAGTCGTTTCCATAATCCACAGGTTGTTGCTGATGTGTTTGATGTAAGGAGCTGTAATGGTGACAAAGTTGAAGTTGTTTTCATCTTTAAGATTTGTATTATTTTGTTTGTTTAACGTTTTTTGGATGTATCAACTGTTCTTTTAATAACTGCTTTCAGATAATAGTTTATTTTTAATGAAGATTTCATAGTCTTTGTAGCTCATCGAAATTGTTTGCAGAGCTTATATTAAATGCTCTTTGCATAATACACCAATACTAATATTTGAAATTAGTCTTTCTGATTGTTACTATTTTTTATTATTTCAATAATAAGTTAACCAAATGCTGATTATATTGATTGTCAAGAAAATAAACAACTAATCAAAATTATGATTAAATCAATTATTATGAAAATAGTCAACTAATTCAATTTTGTGTTTCCAATTATTTTAAGTTGTTTTTCTTACTTCAAGTTTGCTCAACTTTGTTTATTTGTAGAGGCTTGGGTTCGATTTCCATTGCCACCAAACTCATTTGCCCTGTATTTAAAACTGTTGACTAGCCTACTTTTTTGTCTTTGAATTGCAGACTAGATGGAAGGCAACTGTCTGTCAGCACCCAGTGTAAACTTTCTCCTCCATATTGAACTGCTAAATAAACTGCTGAGTTTAGAATTAATAAAACAGAATATATGAACAATAAGGAAGTATTTGGTTCTTCAAGGCTGTTCCTACTAACTCACCCTAATAAAACTAAAAGCAAATCCACCTTTTAATTTTTTTAGGAAATTAGTGATTCCACTCCTAACCTCCTCTATGTTACCAACTACCACTGCTGTCAACTTCAGAACTCATTCAATAAGCTAACTATTCTGTTTAAAAAATTAAACTTTCTTTAACTAGAAATTGAGAAATTAATCTGTGTTTTTTGGATAAAACGACGCACCAGTCACACAAGAAAAATTAAGTTATGGTTATATCTCGGTGAATAGCCAACCAAACTTAGAAACTACAAACAAGTTTATAAATTTCAGTTGTTTTTTTTAATAGCAAAAAGATTTCCACAATTTGATATTTATCAAAATCATTAATGAAATAAGTTAAATTGAAACCTTTATTCAAATTCAGGCAAATGTATGTTAAGTGTCATATTAGAATTAAGATTTTAAAGTATAGGTTGTATGAATATCTCTAGCTTAAAATCCTTATATGTTGGTATAATGTGAATGAAGGACAATACTATGTTAAAAAGTGTGAAATGATGTCACAACTAATAAATCAAATTATTTTAGATTGATTTCAGGCTGGGCACAAAATCCAGTCCTGGAAAATTGACATTATATTGTCATGAATGTTTTTTTCTTTTAATTCGGGACTCATTTTTAATTTATTTCTTATATTCCCTGTTTTTAAGTTCTTGACCCCCATAAATACATTGGGTATGATCTAACTTGATTCAGTACACTGTTCGTTCTTATGAATTGTCTCATCATCTTATGAGTTGTGTATTCTTGTGTGAATTGATGGATGAGGTTGATGCTTAATAATAGTTTAGTTGGCTGTATGTTGAATGGTGTCATCAAAATTTGTTAAATTCACTAAAAATGCCAGGCAATTTCCAATGATGGCAATGATGGGTGGTTAGAGGTTGTGTTTATGCAAAATTCTACATTACTTATACACAAGAAGCTTTTATAAGATGCAAGAAATAACATTAGTGTATTTCTTAAATGCAGATATACCAATATCTTCAAATTAAACTATTCCAAGCATCCTCTTCAAAAAAAAAAAATCAGAAACAGATCCAAATGCATATATTTAAAAGCCAAAGGATCGAAACCCATTGCCTAACATTCTCAACCCTTCATTTGTAAATAATGTAACAATAAATCCTACTATTCACTAGTCAGCAGTTCAAAATCAAGGTGGTGGCAGTTGCTAGATTATACCTCAATTAAGGTGAAGTATATTGTCTCACATACATTGGCACATTATTATGCCTCTAAATGTAATTTGAAAATGTATCCAAGATATATTTAAGTAGATAGAGATTTAATTATTTTGCCACTCAAAATTAGGTATAACTCAATTTACTGTTATGTTTTCAACAATGGTAGTATAGTGGATTGTTTCATCATTATCTTTAAAATGATCTTGCAGAGAATCAAACCCCAACCATGATAACGCTTCTATATACCAATACATCAACTCAAGCAGCCTGAAACTGTCAGAACAACAAACAGAGTCAAATGCCTTTTATGTTTCTCCATATTTTGTCTGGGTATTACCTAGTGTACCCAGTTTGTGAATCTGATGGTCCATGATTCACATCTTGTTGCCACAAAAACTTTTTCTGTATTTTGAGACCTTTGGGTGCACTAAAAGAATAACATGGTTAAATCCTTCTATTCAGTCACATAAGAGCTAGCCATACACACTATTTACCAGCTGCCTTCGCTCTAGTCTATCAGTTCAAATTAAAAATAGCTGGTTGCAGATAGCTTTGATGTGAGTATTATATAAACAAACAAATTCTGTAAATTTTTACTTTAGCAGTTTTTAGTTTGGATGTTGGCTATTATGTGACAGTTTTTGTAATTTCTTTTGCACAACACCTTTGAGCTATCAGTATAATTCCCAGTGTTGATGATGTAATTATCCACGTGACCCCAGGTCATAACATAGTAACAAATAGCACAATGACAATCTGTATAATTTGGAAAAACCTGCATATCAGACCAGTAATATCTGTCAAGCTATTACAAAAATTTGTGAAAACATCACTGAAACATAAGAAACTTACAATATCACAAGACTATGGAATGAAACATGTTTATCTTAAATAAAAAGCAAAATATAATGTAAAACCTATTAATTAGCATGTTGCTCTCAAATACAGTGAAGTTATATTACTTAGTATAAAACAAGTAAAAATACTGGCGAGTGCATTAAACGTTGGGCATTGCTTCCACAAAGCAACTAGAAACTCAGAAAAGTTACTTACCTACCTGCACCACTGAAAGCTATTACCTCATACACATGCCTTGAAAGACCTTGTACACCTACATGTGTCTACATGTATTGTACCAGCCTATGAAGTAATTGTCATAATACTGTAGACTTCCGCCAATAGAAATGTGACACACCCTCCATGCACAGTAATCCTTGTGAGCATCTGATCCTAGGCTCATTGTTTTCTCAGTACTGCCTGTGTTCAGACGTGTTTTTCCTGTGTCCTCTGAACTTTTAATCGTTTTCATTGACTGTCTTTATTTAATGATACATTACTTTTGTTCTTGTTGCACTTTCGTTCCATCCAATTGCCACAAGATTTATTCCTTGTGCTACTTACAACAACTAACGAGTAAAAAGTAAAAACATCCTGATGCTCAGACACTGCTTTCCAACTGAGTCAGTGATGACCAGAGCACTTTCTCTGTTCATGGAGCTAACGTTCAATAGTTAACCCTTTTGCTCACTTAGTAGAGCAATTGCTTGGCTTGTGACAGATCTTAGATTTCAATCTATGGCAAGGTACAATAAATATCGTGGGTATATTAAATTCCTATGATTTTATAGAGTTATGTTGAACCACATTATGGTAACTTGTTAACTGATAATGTTTTTCAGCTATCGTGTATCAGGTGGTTGGTTCTCTTCTGCCTCCTCAAGCTTAGGTCCCTTGTCATTCTGTTTCATTGCCTTCTTTCAACCTTCTGTCTCCTTAACGTTCCTAGGTATCTGACTTTCTAGCTCTTTCCTTTATGCATCATATTGGCTTTTGGATTTCATTACTTTGTGGGCCTTCTTCTATCCCAACTTCACATTTATCAATGCCTTACTCGTCCTCACGACTCCTTTTCTTTTATCTATGATCATGATCTACCTATCTTTCTTGAGTCTCTCTTCACCTTCTCTCTTAGACCTAAGTCTTGCCCAATTTCTCGCTGCACCATTCTTTAGGGGTGTTTCCAGTGTCTTGGAATCTCAGGCTCGCCAACAACCTTAATTCTCTAATTCCCATCTCACTAGACCACAGATAGCTCAGTTGGATATCTAACCTTGGAAGTTCTGTGGGGGAAACCCATTACTGTTCCTCATCCTATTATTTCTTCTTTCCACTCCTCCTACATAGTGGACTGTCATGACTCTCAGCAGAAACCCTTCCTTGGAGACGATTCTTGACTCTAGAACCATTGCTGATTCTCTCTTCCCCTTCCACATCCGTAGTTTCCCTTCACCAGAGACTTTTGGGTTGTGGAAGTTCGTTCTTAAAATCTGTCCCTTCTTATCATACTCCTCATCCTTTCTCTGATCCTTCGCATCTCTAACATCTTTCTGGGAGTTTCCTGATTTTTGTATGGGGTGGACTCAACCATTTCCCTTGTGTCTTCACGCCATGAAGATCTTTGTTTAAAAGGCTTTTTACTCTCCCATGCATCCACTTTAGTGGGCTCTGGGGATCTTTGGTGCATGTCTTCCAATCCCTTATCTGCCCTTGTTCCTCTCCAACCATATTTACTTTTTTGTGGTGGATTGACTGCTCCTATATGATATAGGTTATTCCACTCCGCCTCCTCCACCAGACTTTTATACTTACACCAATGCCTTCCTTTCTGGTTGGGGCAGTTCTCAGCAACTTCACTTTCTCTCTTGGGTCTGTTCTCTATAAGAACAATCTCTACTTATCAACAATCTGGATGTGTCTGCAAGTGTTTGGGCTTGCCAAAATCTTTTATCACAGTTGTTGGGTCATCTGATGATGATCCATTCTGACACTTCTACTGTTGTTTCTTCCATCACCATTATTGGAGGGATATCATGTAGACTTCAGCTAACACATTCATCTCCAATTACATGCATTACTGGGCAGTTTCATGTGCATTTTGTTTTTCTATTTCCAGTCGTCATCGTTCAGTTTACCCAGGGGCTTTAGTGTGATGAGTTTTGCTTGATGATTTTGATTTTCAGTCCATCATTGACCTTCTACATTCTCTGTGTCCCTGATACATTTTATGACATCATATGTGCTATTGTTTTCGTACACATCCATAAAACTACGAGTCAAAACACACCAAAAGAAGAAACAAAAACAGCATTTTACGTGAAACTAAACATCATTTTAATTATCTTTGGTGTCATCAGATCTCACAGAGTGGCCAATGTTGCTTCACAGGGAATGCTTACCCAAAATCCACATCAAGCTGGGGAGTACAGATACTGTTAAATCCATAAGCCCTTGTTCTTTACCCATTGTTGAGATGACAGGATATCTATATATCATGGCTGTTTCCACACATTTCGTAAAGAAAAAATAATAGCATGAAGTATAGTACTGCGCTCACACTTGCTGTCTTTAGTGGTGGTACTCATTGCACCAATTTCAGATTATCATGTCTGATGAGATTGGTGCCCTTGCACATTCTACAGTGTTCTCCCAATATGCGAATTCCTCCTCCTTCTAGTAGAGCATGGAAGACCCCTTACTTCCTTAGTGGAGCCTTCTTCCCCCCCGGTTAGAGACCAATTGGGTCCACTTCTTTATTTAAGATATAGGGCTGGGATGTTAAGTGGGAGTGTATTTACAGGACACCATAACAGGTTCATTACACTCATTCAGTGCATGGTTCTTAATGGTGGATTCAGCTTAACCTATAGCACATTTATATTCATATACAACATTTGATGCTTTAAATATAGGTACTTTATCCTAAAACCTGAACAATTGCTGTAATCTGCACATTTAAATTCAACCTGTAATTAATTTCGGACTAAAAAGTCTTTTTACTTGTATGTGGCAATACTAAATAATGTTTTAGTTTAATTGAAGTTGTATGAACTGAATAGTACAGTACACTGACATGTTCGTTGTTGTTGTTTGTAGTTAAGCACAAAGGGTTGTCTGTGCTTTGCCCACCATGGGTATTGAAACTCGGTTTCTAGCGTTTTAAGTCCGCAGACATACCGCTGTGCTACTGTGGGGGTGGGGACTGACATGGAGATCATTTAAACAAGTATAGCATTTAGTCAAAGGGTAAGTAAATTAGGTGCTATAGTAATAGGGTTA
>NW_013669031.1:0-3238 GCF_000517525.1 Limulus polyphemus
TGATCGTGTTAGGCCCAAAACTGATATTTAAATAATAATAAACCATACTTGTAACTTATCGTATGTAGTCTGATAAATAATTTATGTTATTACATTTGTTAAATATTGTATCATCATTGTCAAGTAACACAGGCACGATATTGAATTCCTAGTGAATCAAATCCCAAAAAGACCTTGTGTTATGTGTTATCGTGGTCATACAGATGAAACTACCAAGTCCTAGAACCAAAACTTATTCATGTAAACCAGACTTTTAAAATAATTTGTTTGTCTGCACTGTCGATAATATCGTAAGCGGAAGTACGGTGCGCTTGGTGTAACGGGGGAAGTGGAGGTTTAGTGTTCCTTGGGGTATATGAACCTTGGGACTTGTAAGTACACGTTAAAAAATAAGGCGTACAGCTTTAGAGGTAGTGGCCGTGAAGTAGCGGTGTCAAAAAAAAAGAAGGGGGATTGCTCTTCATGCAAGAATATTTTAATTTAAAGTCACTCTTCCGTGGGGAAAATAAAATCTCATAAGATTTTATTTGAAAATATACTATTACCACATTATTACATGTACTTTAAGTTTCGTGAGCATGCGCTGTGTGATGTTTTGAGGTATCTTGGTGACGAAAGTTGCTATAGTTTGTTTTAGGCAGTAATAGAATTAGGCCTAGTTTTCGATCATATAAGGCTTCGATAACGTCTTTTGGTTCTAAATGTTAGTCACGTGGAATCAGTAGCTGGACTCTTTCCTCTCGTTCTCTCGCTTTCAGAAGTTCTGCTTATAGTACTTCTCTGGATTAATTGTATGTGGATTCAACTAATTAGTCAGCCAGTTAGACCCTTCTGCTCTAAACCCACAACTAACGAGTTAATCAGTAGCTGGACTCTTTCCTCTCGTTCTCTCACTTTCAGAAGTTCTGCTTATAGTACTTCTCTGGATTAATTGTATCTGGCTTCAACTAATTAGTCAGCCAGTTAGACCCTTCTGCTCTAAACCCACAACTAACGAGTTAGTCAGTAGCTGGACTCTTTCCTCTCGTTCTCTCGCTTTCAGAAGTTCTGCTTATAGTACTTCTCTGGATTAATTGTATGTGGATTCAACTAATTAGTCAGCCAGTTAGACACTTCTGCTCTAAACCCACAACTAACGAGTTAATCAGTAGCTGGAATCTTTCCTCGCGTTCTCTCACTTTCAGAAGTTCTGCTTATAGTACTTCTCAGTTTAATCTACGAATCGATCCTCAGCCTGTACAAGAGTTGCTCGTACAAGTTCTATATAAGTACATATATATACGCCTTTATTTCTCCAAGCTACGCAAAAGTCGCACGCGCATATACAACAAGAGTGTCAGGAGAGTGGGCAGCGATCGGGTGGAGAACCCGTGTAGCCCACGAAGACAGGTATCAAATAACTTGGGCTTGAGTAAAGGGATTCCAAGGTTAAATTGTCATACTATAGCACCTAACATCCGGGTGAGAATAACCTTCAGAACTGGACACTGAACTGGCAGTGTTACAAACATGTATTCTTAGTGTAGTAAATGAGCAAGAACTCGTTAGTTGTGGGTTTAGAGCAGAAGGGTCTAACTGGCTGACTAATTAGTTGAATCCACATACAATTAATCCAGAGGAGTTAAAGTAATCTTCAAGAATGAAGAAGAAAAGAGGGAAACAAGGCGGAAATCCTTCAGAAAGCAGACACAGAGAAACTAGATATCGGTTTCTACGGGTAAATCAATTCGTACATTTGTTTTTAAATTGAAGAAACGTATACATTACGTTTACACAGTGTTTCTGACGTAGTAGTGAACGTAACGTATTTGATTGAATGTAGTAGTAAAAGTGGCTTTTAGTTTAAGGCACTATTGAAAGTGTCTTACTTCTTAGCTGATGTGAAAGTGTCATCCATTAGTTTAAGTGACACAACGTTTAGTTTAACGTAACAGTAAAAGTGAAATGACTTTTATTTTAGCGTAGCATTAAAAGAAGCTACAAAAGAGACTTGTAATATATAAAATTAAATTTTCCGTAATTGTACTGATGTTCATATAAACACTTTATTTTGTAGATGGACTTTAGCTGACCTTTGTACTTTGTAACACTGAACACTTAGTATCGATATAAGATCAATAGTCTTACATGAGTAACACAAGTTTCAAGTGTTACCAAAACTACGTGATACAGCATTCATACACGTGAATATTCAAAAGAAGAGCATCTTTAACTCCATCCTTTCTTTTATACAGTTTCTTTACCTCAAAATCAACTTTTTAGAGTAAATTCAAAGTTAAGATTTTAACAGTCGTGAATATTATGATGTATAAAACTTTTGACAAGAATAAAGAAGATGCAGGGATGGCAATGCCAAATAGTACAGAGACAAAGTAGGGGTGAATACACAAAAACTCCCTCAAGAAGTACCTAAATCTTTCCAAGAAAAACTGTTATCTACAACTAAATGTTGAATTCCTTTCATTTGAATGAATTTAGGGTTGAATGATGTTATAAAATCTTACAGTTGTTAATTCATATAAACTTATAACACTGACTCAGTGGCTTCTTATGTAGGGGCCCCGCCAGTGGCACAGCGGTATGTCTGCGGACTTACAACGCTAGAAACCGGGTTTCGATACCCGTGGTGGGCAGAGCACAGATAGCCCTTGTGTAGCTTTGTGCATAATTAAAAACAATCTTATGTAGGGATGTTTATGTGGTTTTGTGTATTTATCATTAGCTTGTTTCTGTACTTTTGGGATTTGCCATCTCGACATCATCCTTAATGTTTTTCAAACTTTTGTATTACTTGTTTCCTCTCTGTTTTTTATTTAATGAATGGCAGTCGCTGTGAGGGTAGCAGTTTTAGCCTGACGTCTTGATGGACATCATGTGTTGAAGTTAGTGAAACACTATACTGATTCTGCACTCCCAAAGTTAAAATGTAACATTTTGGTGTGTAAATCATCTCAACAACTTCAAACATTGGTGAACTAGCCGTTCTGACGTCAGAATCTGAATAATCAGCAGAACATTTGGCTGTTACTCTACTCACCAGTTCTCTACTTCAGCGATGTTTATATTGGTTCTGACGTCAGAACGGCTAGTTCACCAATATAAACATCACTAAAGTAGAGAACTGGTCACAATAATCAGTAGAACATTTGACTGTTACTCTACTCATTCTGACGTCAGAACGGCTAGTTCACCAATATAAACATCACTAAAGTAGAGAACTGGTCACAATAATCAGTAG
>NW_013669031.1:4238-12485 GCF_000517525.1 Limulus polyphemus
CATTCAATAAACATATTCTTAATTATATTTGATACCTTGCGTGGGTCCGTGGTTCGCGTGTCTGACAGTGTTCGAAGGTCCATGGTTCGCGTGTCTGACTGTGTTCGAAAGTCCATGGTTCGCGTGTCTGACTGTGTTCGAAGGTCCATGGTTCGCGTGTCTGACAGTGTTCGAAGGTCCATGGTTCGCGTGTCCGACTGTGTTCGAAGGTCCATGGTTCGCGTGTCTGACAGTGTTCGAAGGTCCATGGTTCGCGTGTCTGACAGTATTCGAAGGTCCATGGTTCGCGTGTCTGACAGTGTTCGAAGGTCCATGGTTCGCGTTCGTTACCCAAAAATCCCACTCTCCACTTTGGGTCCGTTATATTAAAAGTGATGTTTAAATTCCGCTATTCAAATACAGGTGTTCAAGAATTGGCGGTGGGTGCTGTGGAATAGCTACCTTTCCTGTAGTACATGAACCCATAATTATAATTAAATGACGCTGAAAGATCTCAAGTAGCTTTTCGAAACAAACAACTTGTTATATTTCACCTAAACTCGCAACGTTTCGTGTATAATCTTTGTGTTTTGATTAAAATCAAATAAAAAAAACCCGTTAACATAGTCTTAGGTTACCATAAAAATGTTTTAAATCTCGAGCTAAGCGATTGGTTGAGAAACACAAATATCCGCCATTTTTGTTGTCAAATTTGTCATCCACCCGATACGTTGAAAACCGGTGAGAAAAATGTTTGGGGGTCTGTGGCCAGAGACAAAATGTAGAACTAAAGTAAGCTCGATCCGGAAGTGCCTTGTCTGCTTTGATACTGATGTTAACACGAAATAGATATCTGAGGCTCCTTTTCATTGGCTGATTGACGGACAGCCGACCAATCACAAAACGTCTTTTTTTAAGCCGAAGTTATTCGAACACGTCAGAATTGTACGAACTCCGTAAATTAAAATGACGGTCTGTAAACCTGTCACCATCTTCCATAATGGTGTTCGCTTTTCACTCATTTGTTTAGAATTACGCTTTTGTCTTTCACCAGACATTATCTTTGTATGTGGAAAAATGTCGTAAGTTACGTTATACACGAGAAGGCTAAATCGTGGGACGAGTCACACAATAAACAGATTTCACCAACTGGACAGTCACAGCTTAGTACGTCTGCCCCCTCTGGTCCGAAAGTACAACTGGACTGGTCACTAATTTATGGAACATCTATTACTTCAATATTTCTTTAACTGGTCTTATTACTTCAATATTTCTGTAACTGGTCTTATTACCTCAATATATCTTTAACTGGTCTTATTACTTCAATATTTCTTTAACTGGTCGTATTGCTTCAATATTTCTTTTTACTGGTCTTATTACTTCAATATTTCTGTAACTGGTCTTATTACCTCAATGTATCTTTAACTGGTCTTATTACTTCAATATTTATTTAACTGGTCGTATTGCTTCAATATTTCAATAAGACCAGTTAAAGAAATATTGAAGCAATACGACCAGTTACAGAAATATTGAAGTAATAAGACCAGTTAAAGAAATATTGAAGTAATAAGACCAGTTAAAGAAATATTGAAGTAATAAGACCAGTTAAAGCTTCAATATTTCTTTAACTGGTCTTATTACTTCAATATTTCTGTAACTGGTCTTATTACTTCAATATTTCTTTAACTGGTCTAATCATTATCAGCTATAGTAACAGAAGTTCGAAGTTTGCTGATGATCCTAGCAGTAAGAAATATATATAGTACCCCAGTATTACCTATAAAATACACAAGAGAAATTACGAACAAGAAAAACGAACAAATGCGGGTAATCAAGGCGTGTAAAGAATAACAGATATTTGAAAATTGTACGGAGTGCAAGATAAACAGAGCGTGAAGAGCAGGAACTTGTATAAGTAAATAATATGAAGTTTGTTTGTTTGTATTGAACTTCGCGCAAAGCTACACGAGGACTATCTGCGCTAGCCGTCCCTAATTTAGCAATGTAAGACTAGAGGGAAGGCAGCTGGTCATCACCACCCACCGCCAACTCTTGGGCTACTCTTTTACCAACGAATAGTGGGGTTCACCCTCACATTGTAATGCCCCCACGGCTGAAAGGGCGAGCATGTTTGGTGGGACGGGGATTCGAACTCGCGACCCTCAGATTGCGAGTCGAGCGCTCTGACCACCTGACGTTAAAGCAAACGGACATTGGTAGTATTAGTTGGTTAAAACATTCATACGACACCTCACTTTTCGCCAATTTTAACCTGACATCATCAGTTGATGACACACCCGACGTTTTGCCAACGTTAACCTGCATCATCAGACGATACAAATATTTTTGTTGTTGTTGTTTTTGGTATGTAACGTCAACATCCTTGTAAATTTGTCGCCTAATGATGTCAGGTTAACACCGGAAAAAAGTTGTGTGCCATGTCAAATGATGGATGGCATGTGCCATAAATGAAGCCATAGCTGGGTGGAGGAGCGTATGCGATTTGGACAATGCTAAAAACTCCACTAGTGTACAATGATAACCGAAAGTAAAAAATCCTGTCGTAGCATGTTTATCTGAGTACAGAGAAAACTTTTTTCGCACTTAAATACTGTCACTTTCTACGATAACCTTCTGTTAACGGTCTATTGTAACCTTCTATTCTTCTGTTAACGGTGTATTGTAACCTTCTATTCTTCTGTTAACGGTGTATTGTAACCTTCTATTCTTCTGTTAACGGTCTGCCGTATATTTCATCTTCAATCATCAATAAAAAAATATTTTTTTAATGAAAAATTGTGCAATGAGATGGATGATTGAACGATCATGGAAAGATTGACAGAATTTTAAAAAATGTCACTAAAATAGAAATTAAACTAAAAGAATAGACAGAATAATAGGATGTAAAAATAGACAGAGAATAACATTACCTTGGTTACCGATGAAGTAAAATAACGTTTAACAAGAATAAATTTATTTTTATTAGTATGCTTCCAGGTTAACGTTTAGTATCGGGATTCATTCAGGGGCTTATAACTGAAACAAACATATAGTTATTAAGAACTTGGCCCTAGACACCCATTAGTGGACATGTTAAGAATTTAAACTCAATTAACTAAGAAACTCTTATGTCTGTGATAGAAAATGAAAATTCTAGCTAGCCAACTTACGTATAAACCTTGATCGGTATGAAATCCTTTGGTATAGATGACTTAGTGTGTTACTTTAATTGTTAAGATGAAATATTAGAAGTGACAATTTCAACGAGGGTTCCTCGTGGAACAAGCTTTTGTCTCAACTACTTCTTAGCTTCAACATCATATATATCAGTGTTATTATTGTTTTATTATAATTATTTTATAATACCATGTGACGTTACGAAAAGAAGCATTTTTCTTGTCTATATTGTGTTACATGTCTTCCTATTATTTACACGTATTCCTATGTTGCCTACTTGTATCCCCATATTGTTTATATTGTGTTACATGTATCCCCATATTGTTTATACTGTGTTACATGTATCCCCATATTGTTTATACTGTGTTACATGTATCCCCATATTGTTTATATTGTGTTACATGTATCCCCATATTGTTTATATTGTGTTACATGTATCCCCATATTGTTCATATTGTTACATGTATCCCCATATTGTTTATATTGTGTTACATGTCTTCCTATTATTTACACGTATTCCTATGTTGCCTACTTGTATCCCCATATTGTTTATATTGTGTTACACGTATTTCTATTATTTACACGTATTCCTATGTTGCCTACTTGTATCCCCATATTGTTTATATTGTGTTACATGTATCCCTATATTGTTTATATTGTGTTACATGTATTTCTATTATTTACACGTATTCCTATGTTGCCTACTTGTATCCCCATATTGTTTATATTGTGTTACACGTATTTCTATTATTTACACGTATTCCTATGTTGCCTACTTGTATCCCCATATTGTTTATATTGTGTTACATGTATCCCCATATTGTTTATATTGTGTTACATGTATCCCCATATTGTTTATATTGTGTTACATGTATCCCTATATTGTTTATATTGTGTTACATGTATCCCCATATTGTTTATATTGTGTTACATGTATCCCCATATTGTTTATACTGTGTTACATGTATCCCCATATTGTTTATATTGTGTTACATGTATCCCCATATTGTTTATATTGTGTTACATGTATTTCTATGTTGCCCATATTGTTTACTTATATCTCCTTACACGACTCATAGTTTGTGCTGTGCTGAAGACTTCTATATAATGATTAGTAACCTTATTCATTTGTTTGTTTGTTTTTTGTGAAGGGTAGTTTAGCATTCATTTGAATCATACAGGAATTACCACTTCAACTTCGGAGAAAACCTGTCGCCACATTATCTGCACGAGATCTTAGATTTTAAAGTGGATATTTGTCCGTGCTTTGATTTTCACTGGAAACTTAGTTACATTATCTTTCAGAGAAAATATCCACGTGTAAGTTTGCACAACACCATGATTTTTTTTTATGTTTACTCAAAGACACATGACGTCATATCAATAAGTGCATTACGTAAGAGGAACCAGTTTGATATTTTTAATAACGAGGTACTCACGTTGAGACAAAGAAACTTTAGAGTGGTATCTGACGATGATAACATCTTCTACATTTGTTACTGTGTTTAACTTGTAATAGAGTTTTCTTCGTTTACCAGTTCAAACCTTATCGGTTTAGTAGTTGTGTAATATTTGTTAGTTGGACTGTACAAAACACTTTGGTAATAAGATAAAACATTTCAAAAAAAGCACTGTAAAATGACTATCATAAGTCAAGTGTGTGTAAAATGACTGTCATGAGTCAAGTGTGTGTAAAATGACTATCATAAATCAAGTGTGTGTGTAAAATGATTATCATAAGTCAATTGTGTTTAAAATGACTATCATAAGTCAAGATGTCAAGTGTATGTAAAATGACTATCATAAGTCAAGTGTGTGTAAAATGACTATCATAAGTCAAGTGTGTGTAAAATGACTATCATAAGTCAAGTGTGTGTAAAATGACTATTATAAGTCAAGTGTGTGTGTAAAATGACTATTATAAGTCAAGTGTGTGTAAAATGACTATCATAAGTCAAGTGTGTGTAAAATGACTATCATAAGTCAAGTGTGTGTAAAATGACTATTATAAGTCAAGTGTGTGTTGATTATTAGTTTTGCTCTAAGTACATTGCTTGCTCTGAACAGAAGTTAATATTAACATGAAGTCGAGTTCCGCCACTGATAACCAGGTGTACTGGATAAACTGAGTTCGTTTGCAACATAGACAGTCTCTACTTCTAGAATTGCCCGCTAGAGTGTTTCACGTTTCCATAGTAACAAACATTTTTAATAATGCAGGTAATATCTATGTTCAACTGAATCACTGAAGACTATCCTGTTAAAACTTAACCACGAAATGACGCATATACATAGATATAAAGCCCGCGAGCTTAGCTCGAGACACACCTGAAGAGGTTTAACCGGAAGGGTGTACTCGTGGGTTGAGTCACTTCCTCCATAAAGGCGCGAGGAAGGAAGTGAACAAGACTTGTATCACAGCCTCCTTTATTGTTGAGCAATGAATGTAGCATTTACAGAGCCTCAATGGCTGAAGTGTAACACTTTTGGATACTTAAATATGGCTTCTGAGTTTTAGGTGTGTCTATTTCGGGTTCAAAAAAGGACATTCACAAGCCAATAAAATAATAAAACAATGAAAACATACAGACAAAACACAGGCCTTTCGATCGGCCAACCGTACACATCTTTAATCTGTGTTATTATCTTCGAACCAATGGTACAAAGATGTTTCTATCTATACAATCTTGAGGTTTTGGGGGTAGTTGACTCCTGACATGTTTGATAGTGTTACTAGAAACCCGTGGCCAAAATTAACTAAATATTGGTATATTAGCCCTTAAAAAAATCTTCTACAAACACCTCTATGTAGCTGAGCGAACACGGCGTAGTACGGGGATTAGCGTGTCCCGATTGTGGCTCTGAAGGTTCGTGGTTCGCGTCCCGTTGCCTCAAGAAACCGCGCTGCGGGTGCACTGTAAAAGTGACGGTCAAATCCACTGTCCTGCGAGACAAGAGTTGGCAGTCAGTGGGTGTTGCCTTACTTACCTCTATCAATTCGAAGTTAGGGGCGGCAAGCGCAAGTAGCCCCCGAGTTGCTTTATGCGAATATTTGAAACAAATTGTCCAGTCTCTGGGTTGACCTGAAGTCCAGTAAATTAAATAATGTTCAGACTGAGATAAGAACGTTCTATTGATATCGTCTTAACATATATATACTACTTTTTGAAATATTTTCTTCAAAACCATTTTTTCACTGCGCTTTTTCTTTTTCCCGAACGTACCACGCAGCTTTGGTAATTAATCACAAAATCATTCAAATCACACACACTTAATCAATCACAAAATCATACAAATCACACACACTTAATTAATCACAAAATCATTCAAATCACACACACTTAATCAATCACAAAATCATTCAAATCACACACACTTAATCAATCACAAAATCATTCAAATCACACACACATTATCAATCACAAAATCATTCAAGTCACACACATAATCAATCACAAAATCATTCAAGTCACACACACTTAATTAATCACAAAATCATTCAAGTCACACACTTAATCAATCACAAGATCATTTAAATCACACACATAATCAATCACAAAATCATTTAAATCACACACATAATCAATCACAAAATCATTCAAGTCACACACATAATCAATCAAAATCTTTCAAGTCACACACACTTAATTAATCACAAAATCATTCAAGTCACATACACTTAATCAATCACAAAATCATTCAAATCACACACACATAATCAATCACAAAATCATTCAGATCGTGCCCCGAAGGTCCAGCTGTGTTGCTGTTGAATACAGTTCACAGTTTACGCTTTAGACGCGTTATAAGAGCGACAGTCAATCCATTTATCGAGTTTAAAGAGTCGTAAATAACCTTTTGGGCAGCGCGTGGTGCTAGCTGACTGGCTTACTTCAAGTCAGTACTTCAAAATTAGGGACGCCTGTACACGAATCCTAGGGGTCTTTGACCTGGCCGTTTAGCCCACGAGAGCATAAGATGTCGTCCAGGTTCAGATTCCAGTTTCATTTCGTGTCGCGCAGAATGAAAAGAAAGGGATATGCCAGACAGAGAACAGCAGCAAAAGGTATAAACTTGGCGAATGAAAATTGTGAACAAATTTCCCCAAAGGTTGGTTTTTCAATTAACTTCCAAATCGTGTGAGAAAAACTGTTGGGCAAAAATATGAAGAACAATAAAAGCTTGAATTTCTATCTTGTTGTTGTCCAGCGCTTTTTTTTTTCGTCAATTACTTTTTCCATCCTTTCAGCCATGGGGGCGTTATAATGTGACATTCAAATCCACTATTCATTGATAAAAGAGTAGCCCAACAGTTGACGGTGGGTGGTGTTGAATAGCTGCCTTCCCTCTAGTCTTATACTGCTAAATTAGGGATGGCTAGTGCAAATAGCCCTCGTGTAGCTTTGCACGAAATTCAAAACAAATATTAATTTACTCTAATCCTGCCTAAAAGAATTTCAAATTCCGCGGCTATTGAGGATTCCCGTTTGTTTACACTAACCATATCTGAAGATTTATAGGTGTTTCCTATTTATCTTGTACATTCCGTTTATACAATGTTTGCTGGTAATTTAAAAACTCGTTGCTTTTATTTACGTGCCATTAGTGTACCAGTTGAAACAGAACCCAGAAACCGCTGATTCACACGTTTAATGATTTTTGACAATATAATTACTTGTGCTTCATATATCACACGTGCAATACAACATTATCTCGTCAAAATTTAACGGTTTCCTGCTGTCCAGTCCAGAATCTTAACACATCAACACACTCATAACGCGAGAAAACTTATACAATGTATATATATATATATATATATATATATAGTTAGATTTGAAAGATAAATATCCCTTGAGCTTTGAATTAAAACAGTATCCGTATAACGTTTGATAAGTATTCCGTTTATCATAATTAGTTAACTGGAAACTGAGTACATGTATGGTGTCTGCACCCTATTAAATCACACTGATATTGTCAAGTAACTTGTATTGTTATGTAATACTTTATAACACTATTACATTATACTGATATTGTCAAGTAACTTGTATTGTTATGTAATACTTTATAACACTATTACATTACACTGATATT
>NW_013669031.1:13447-18450 GCF_000517525.1 Limulus polyphemus
ACTTTATAACACTATTACCTTATACTGATATTGTCAAGTAACTTGTATTGTTATGTAATACTTTATAACACTATTACATTATACTGATATTGTCAAGTAACTTGTATTGTTATGTAATACACTTTATAACACTGTTACATTAACGCGTGTAATGTGAACATATTTATGGGATTTGGCTTATAGTCTTAACGCGTGTAATGTGAACATATTTATGGGATTTTACTTTCTTTTTAAATGTTTTCATCGCGCATCATTTTTCAGTCTCTGAGTAGTAGAGTCAGTGTATTTATCGTGTATCGTACAGTCACTTCGCTTTGTAGAGTCAGTGTATTTATCGTGTTTCGTACAGTCATTTCACTTTGTAGAGTCAGTGGATTTATCGTGTTTCATACAGTCACTTCGCTTTGTAGAGTCAGTGTATTTATCGTGTTTCGTACAGTCATTTCGCTTTGTAGAGTCAGTGTATTTATCGTGTTTCGTACAGTCATTTCACTTTGTAGAGTCAGTGGATTTATCGTGTTTCGTACAGTCATTTCACTTTGTTGAGTCAGTGGATTTATCGTGTTTCATACAGTCATTTCACTTTGTAGAGTCAGTGGATTTATCGTGTTTCATACAGTCATTTCACTTTGTAGAGTCAGTGGATTTATCGTGTTTCATACAGTCATTTCACTTTGTAGAGTCAGTGGATTTATCGTGTTTCATACAGTCACTTCGCTTTGTAGAGTCAGTGTATTTATCGTGTTTCGTACAGTCATTTCACTTTGTAGAGTCAGTGGATTTATCGTGTTTCATACAGTCACTTCGCTTTGTAGAGTCAGTGAATTTATCGTGTTTCATACAGTCATTTCACTTTGTAGAGTCAGTGGATTTATCGTGTTTCGTACAGTCATTTCACTTTGTAGAGTCAGTGGATTTATCGTGTTTCGTACAGTCATTTCACTTTGTAGAGTCAGTGGATTTATCGTGTTTCGTACAGTCATTTCACTTTGTAGAGTCAGTGTATTTATTGTGTTTCGTACAGTCATTTCACTTTGTTGAGTCAGTGGATTTATCGTGTTTCGTACAGTCATTTCACTTTTCTTCGTTAGTTTTTGTTTTCAAGTTGATTAAAATACCAACGATGCTAAAACAGCCTGTAAGTCTCTAGGTTGAACAGCCTGTAAACCTCTAGGTTGAACAGCTGTAAGCCTTTAGTTTGAAGAGCCTGTAAGCCTCTAGTTTGAACAGCCTGTAAGCCTCTAGTTTGAACAGACTGTAAACCTCTAGTTTGAACAGCCTGTAAACCTCTAGGTTGAACAGCCTGTAAACCACTAGTTTGAACAGCCTGTAAACCTCTAGTTTGAACAGCCTGTAAACCACTAGGTTGTTTTTTCAATATCATAATGTTCGTAGATTAAAGTCAGATGTTGGTGATAAAAAACCATAGTTTTACCGAGCCGTATACTTGATTGAGCGAAAGGTCAAGATTGTTCTATTTATCATTCGACGTTTTTAGACATCACAACGATGTATCCAGATGCATTTACTTGTTGCCTTAGGACTAATGGGGACCTTATAATATTTTTAACCTCCTGAGACTTCAACGGTAGACTTGAAGTAAGGACGTTAAGATTCCTGGATCGGTCCCTGCAGCAGGAACAGCGTAGATAACCTTTTATGCAACTTTAAACAAACTTCAACTTTTAAACAGATTTTTCTAAACTATTTCCACATCAGCTTACTTGTAAAACCATGACTTTGTCCATGATAATAAATTCACTCAGACAGAATTGTCATCGAAATTACTAACTACCCCGTGTATTTGACACAGAAAATGATTGATTTAACCCAAATATGTTGGCCAGTTTTTCACAGTGATTGTTGTCACATAGATTTACTCAACATGTGAACGACACTGGTAAGTAACGGTAGACTAAGAAGTCGGTATATAAGAACTACAGGAGTTAGTTTCGGATGTAATCGCACGTTTTCTTTTCCTGTTCTAGGTGTACCACTGGCAGAGCAAGCAGATCAAACATACAGGAGTGGATGACATGGTGCTGTTGAGTAAGATTAGTGAAGACGCTATCGTCGAAAACTTACATAAGAGATATATGGCCGACCAAATTTTTGTATCCTTAAAAGACATTTTATCTAGTGTTTTTATAGCGTACCTGTCGAAATGTAGATTGTTGCTGCCCCCTGGTGGAGAAAATGATGTAGAAGCAGCAGCCGTATATTTGATGCATCTTTCTGTTTTGTAAAATTTAATAATAAAAACGTGTGGTGGTTGATTAATATAGAAATAGTAAATATTCCGAACTAAGATAATATTTTACAATGTGGATAATAAGTAAGGCATTTCTCAATATACATAACAAACAAAATATGACTTTAATTCAACGTTTAATCACAAATGGATCTTTAAACATTCAAGCTAATCAACACTATCTACCTATACACACACAAAGTGATATGTTCTGACGTCACATCCCGGGTTTGGAAGTGCTGTAATCTATTGCATGTCGACCACAGTGACTTTTTGTTGTTTCTGTTTTGAACGGGATGTGACTGAGGAGACACCGTTATGCAGCTCTGAAACAAGGATACATATAGCATTGTATTGTACATGGGACATATCGTGTTGAATGTAGACCTGTACATCTGTCGTGTGTAGACTTGTTTATGGACTTACAACGCTAAAATTCGGGGTTCGATTCCCCGCACTGGACACAGCAGATAGCCCAATGTGGCTTTGCTCTAAAACAAACAAATGCGCTGAACCACATATTCCTCAAGCCGCCCCCCCCCCAGCGGTAAGTTTACGGACTTACAACTAAAATCCGGGGCTCGAATTCCGCAGCGGGCGGAGCGGAGATAGCCCATAGTGTGTGTAGCTTTGCGTTAAAAAAAAACGAAAAACAAACAAACAATAATCCTTAAGTCAACATTTTAACTTTCATCGACTTGTAATAAATACGACAGTTAAATATATCAATATTTGTTACGTTTCTTAAACATTGTTAAATAGTCAGAAATAATAATGTTCTACAAACACATGCGCGTGAATATGGATGAAATGTACGATACGTGTCAAAGTTATGAACGAGAAGTTTGTAAAATTCTAAAATGGCTGACAGCTCCAAGACCTAGAATTGATAATAAAATGCTCGAGAGTTTTTATTCTGAGTTTACTGATATCACTTGTTTGTTCCTTCGATAATAAAAGAAACAACGTTCTCCAGACTTCAAAAAGCTACTGTAGAACTCTTTAGTGGACTTATCTCAAAATTCCCAAGATTTCGTCAATAGTTACAAATTACTTAAATTGCCTCTAGATGGCGGGGCTTGCGTTCCATGATACATATCAACAGTATGATCGGCCTGTTTGTGAACACTAAAACACCATTGTTCTCCATTGATTTTCTAATTCCTTACAAACACAAATGTATAAAACGTGTGAGGAACAGTACACATAATTGTGACGTTCGCCGCTATTTCTGAGACGGTTGGAAAACCGACAAAGAAAAGGTCAAAGAATATAGCATACCATTCATTTTTAATCATGTCTCTAGGCGATGAAACAACTTGAACACAGATAATTTTAGTCACAGTCTTTACTTATCGAGATGGGTGTATTGTTCGACAGGGGGCGCATCTCTACCAGGACGATTCACTAAGTGTAAAGAAACGTTACGTTTTAATACTTAATTGATCTGTTTAACCCATTATTTGTAAAGAAACGTTACGTTTTAATACTTAACTGATCTATTTAATCCATTCAGTGTAAAGTAACGTTCAGTTTTAATACTTAACTGATCTGTTTAATCCATTATTTGTAAAGCAACGTTTCGTTTTAAAACGGAACGTTGATTTACAAATAATGGATTAAATCAGATCAGTTAAGTATTAAAACGGAACGTTGCTTTACAAATAATGGATTAAACAGATCAATTAATATTAAAACGGAACGTTGCTTTACAAATAATGGATTAAACAGATCAATTAATATTTTAAGAGCTGATAGTACGTAGGGAAAATGTTCGTTGTGTAGTTCGTGTCTTAATCACGAGCTGATAGTACGTAGGGAAAATGTTCGTTGTGTAGTTCGTGTATTAATCACGAGCTGATAGTATGTAGGGAAAATGTTCGTTGTGTAGTTCGTGTCTTAATCACGTGCTGATAGGTATTTATTCTAAACAAAGATGTCGTTGTCATAATTGTAGAAGAAAGAATTATAATTAAAACAAATTCCACCCATAGGATACAAAAGTACCCTTAACACCCCTGACAAGCAAGTAATTTAGCTGCGAGTAGACTGATCAGACGAACAGAAAGACGGTAATACAACGAATATGGCCAAAACTTAAAGCTATACGAAATACAGATATCTTAATACCTGTTACAGTTGAATAACGTCCCAACTAATACAAGTTATAATTATTTTGTCAGGATTTTCCAGATTCGCAAATATAAACAACAAATTAATGTAGCAGTCTAACTTTGTTTATTTACACAATGGGCAGTTTGTGTTTGTAATCCGCATGGATTGAACCTCAATTTTTAGCGTTATAACCTCTAAAGCTTACCGCTGAGACACTCAGAAGTAGTTTTTGAGAAGGAATACAGACTGAGTTTTATTTTATATAAAGGGGTTTCGTTGAATTTCCATTAACCGAACATTCATGAACCCGAGTCTCCCACCAAGAGAGGTTAGTCAGTCTTCGAGATTTTCGTGTGAATTATGAATAACTTTTCTCTACGTAACTGGAAGTTCTATACGAGTACTTTACTCAATTTTATGTAATGATGTCAGAGAACTGACCAAGTGAGTCACAAACTTACCGCTCCTTGATACAGTTCCACTACCTTCTCTGTGAAGTAAGGCATTTCTTTGAACGGATTTACTGATATCAGAACAGGTCCGATGTACGTCTGAAGCGGATCAGTTAAGTATTTTAAGACACGAACTACACACGTAGGGAAAATGTTCGTTAACTATCAGCTCGTGATTAAGACAC
>NW_013669031.1:19450-27451 GCF_000517525.1 Limulus polyphemus
TCAATGGGACAGAGGTAAGTTCACTGACTTATAATGCTAAAATCCGGGGTTCGATTCCTCGCGATGGACACAGCCCAATGTGGCTTTGCAGTAAAACGAACACAAAGCTGACGGAATTGGAACTCTATGGTAAATAAAGTGATGCGTATGTTACCAGATAAATGGTAATAACCCCGAGATTAAAAGAGGGTATTTCAGTATTGATATTTAGAATACACATTGTTCAAAGAGTTTCATAACCTGTTCTTTTTTAATTATAGGCGACGTACGAAAATCCCCCTCACATCTATGCCTTGTCTGACAACATGTACAGAAACATGCTAATCGACAATGAAAGTCAGTGTGTTATCATCAGGTGAGTGACCGATAATCCCGAGTTAATTAGACCACTATTTTTAATGATATAGAATGTTATATGGTTTTACTAATTAGCCTATTTACATACCCACACTTTACCATCTTGGATTGGAAAGATAAACGTAGTGATAAACCCGAGTGTAATGCTGTCCTTTTGTTTGTTTGTTTTTCTAGCTATTGATCTGATAACTGATTCTCGTTAATGTGTTCGGTAGTGACTAACAAACTTTTCATTCCGAGAAAACTACTTATAAAACTTGACTTAGAGATTCCTCCTGACTTTATGAAGTAGATTGAGACCAGACTTTGTCCTATAACATTAGAACATTAAAAACTGTCTGATCGGATGTTAGACCAGACTTTGTTCTATAACATTACTACAACATTAGAAGTTTAAAAATCTGTCTGATCAGATGTTAGACCAGACTTTGTTCTGTAACAGTACTATGACATTAGAACATTAAAAACTGTCTGATCAGATGTTAGACCTTCTAATGTTGTAGTAATGTTATAGAACAAAGTCTGGTCTAACATCTGATCAGACAGTTTTTAATGTTCTAATGTCATAGTACTGTTACAGAACAAAGTCTATCACTGTTTTTATAACATGTAAACATTATTGTAAGATAGCTTAATCAATAACATTGTTTTTATAACGTATGAATATCACTGTAAGATAGCTTAATCAATAACATTGTTTTCATAACATGTGAACATTATTGTAAGATAGCTTAATCAATAACATTGTTTTTATAACATATGAATATCACTGTAAGATAGCTTAATCAATCAAACAGTTTTTAATGTTCTAATGTCATAGTACTGTTATAGAACAAAGTCTGGTCTAACATCTGATCAGACAGTATTTTTAAAGATAACGTATGAATATCACTGTAAGATAGCTTAATCAATAAAAATAATGTTATTGATTAAGCTATCTTACAGTGATATTCATACGTTATAAAAACAGTGTTATTGAATAAGTTATCTTACAGTGATATTCGTATGCTATAAAAACAATGTTATTGATTAAGCTATCTTACAGTGATATTCATACATTATAAAAACAATGTGGTTTTATCTTTTCTCACGATATACAAGAATAAGATGTGATTGTTTTATGACTGATGAGAAGAGGGAGATTTTCTTTATTGTCATGATAATACTAATATTTTTCTTGCTCTAAAATTACTTAAAACATTTACATTATGTTAGTTTTGACTAGCATACATGTGTTTCATCATTATTTTGCATCCAAACTTCGTGCTTAGTTAGTAATGGTATAGAAAATGTTGATATTATCAAAGTCAGTTTATATTTGGTTTTTGCATCTCATACAGTGGGGAGAGTGGTGCAGGAAAGACCGTCTCGGCCAAGTTCATCATGTCATATGTCGCCCAAGTGTCTGGCGGAGGTCCACGTGTTAAAGTAAGTCAAGCTAGATGTAATTTAGCATATGAAAATGGAAATGGCGACATGAGAGACTGGGTGCTCAGCTATGAACATGACAGTCACTTTAGTAAATCCTCGAGAGACTGGGTGCTCAACTATTAACATGACAGTCACTTTAGTAAGTCTTCAAGAGACTGGGTGCTCAGCTATTAACATGACAGTCACTTTAGTAAGTCTTCAAGAGACTGGGTGCTCAGCTATTAACATGACAGTTACTTTAGTATATCCTCGAGAGACTGGGTGCTCAGCTATTAACACGACAGTCACTTTAGTATATCCTCGAGAGACTGGCTGCTCAGCTATTAACATGACAGTCACTTTAGTATATCCTCGAGAGATTTGGCTGCTCAGCTATTAACATGACAGTCACTTTAGTAAATCCTCGAGAGACTGGGTGCTCAACTATTAACATGACAGTCACTTTAGTATATACCTGAGACACCGTGTGGTCAGTTATTAACATGACAGTCACTCTAGTGGATCCTCAAGAGACTGGGTGCTCAACTATTAACATGACAGTCACTTTAGTAAATCCTCAAGAGACTGGCTGCTCAACTATTAACATGACAGTCACTTTAGTATATCCTCGAGAGACTGGGTGCTCAGTTACTAACATGACAGTCACCTTAGTATATCCTCAATGAATATAAGGAAAGGGATTCCGATGGTATTAGACATTGCAGCTACAAATACTATAAATAAGAGTTAAAAAGAAATGGAGCACGGAATAACACGTCTTCTACTTCTGCACTTTAAGTTTAAATCATAAAACAAATGTCCAACATGATTTGATTAAACATTTTCTTATGTTTACTAAATCATAATTATTAATGTAGGAACTTTAAGACAGTTAATTGATATTATAACGTAAGCTAGTAATCTAATAATACATAGTTTTTGTTTTAAGACAATTGATATTATAACGTAAGCTAGTAATCTAATAATACGTAGCTTTTGTTTTAAGACAATTAATTGATATTATAACATAAGTCGTAATCTAATAATACGTAGCTTTTGTTTCAGGTCCGTACACATAATGTTTGAAAGGGAAATCAAAATCCAACACATGTTGTGTGAAGCATGCTATTGCTATGGAGGTCATGGGAGGCATGTCCCCCAGCAAATTTGTAAAACATAGATACTATAAGATTATATCTGGAAGCAATTTTGCATGAAATATAGCTTAAACAATATCATGATTGTTCATGTAAAATTCACAAACATCCAATGAAAAGCCAACAAATCATCATTCTGTTGTAACACTGCATGGGGAACTAGACTTAGATTCACATAAATATGTATGTTTTATTAAAGTAAAGTACTGTACTATCTACATACAGAGTAGTTATTGACTATTAAATTATATTACTAATTTAAACAACTCTATAGAATGTTAGATATTTCAATCATTGGCTGTCATATGCGTACATGTATGCACTATTGAAGTAATGTGCTAGCATGCTACATTCTTCTGCGGTGTTTTTCCATAAAAACTTACATACAGTTGATAGTCGTGTCATAATGATTATGTATTAAAGCTAGAGCACTCAGTCTTTCTTCGGTTTGTGTACACCTCCGGTAATTATTCAACTGGCGGAGAGCAGATGCCAAATGTTCACGTGAACATGAACTTAGTGGCTGTGTGGCAAAGAGTTTCAGTAACATAAAGATATTTGGTACACCGAAGCAAGCTTTGACAAAAAAAAAGAGACAGTTTTTTAAAGCTCTGGATACAACTGTGATAACCAACTTGTTTTAATATATTACTTTAAAACAAGTGGACTGGGTGCTGTTTATTTATTGTTGAAATTTATCACCAGTAAGTCACAGACACCTACTGTACAGAATCCAGCTTACAAAACCTCACAGTAGCAATATGACTTGGGGCTTCTAATTACAAAGTGTCAACAAAATCCCTTGCATGCTACTGTTTCAAGACAAGAATGTAGACTATGTAGAAAACATTAAATACCAGTATAACTATATAAGCATAATTTTTTTTTACATCCTAAAAATAGGGGGTTTGGTTGAAACCACTCCTGCATATGTGTGTGTGTGTTCCTGTTTGTTTTCTTACCCATTCTATGGAACTGTACTGAAGAAATAAAATACAGAGCAACCAATCTGATAAGAAGTTGGGGGACAGACAGACAGCCAAAGCCTGATTGACTATGAATGGTTTTTGTGAGGATTTTGAATATTATGAAAAACAATGTTTGGAACTGTATGAGTTGTTTGTAATTACTGTTATTTATGTGTGTTTTACTGTTATTTATGTGTGTGAAACAGAAACCCCAGAATATGTAAATAGATAAACAATATTTTTTTTGTGCTCCAGCATGTCAAGGAAATCATCCTGGAATCCAATCCGCTTCTAGAAGCTTTTGGAAATGCCAAGACAGTACAGAATAACAACTCTTCAAGATTTGTAAGTATCAACACCTCCTCGAACAATTGAAATTAGATTTTAAAAAAAATTCTCAAGTGAAATAGGTAAAATTGAAACTTTAAAGAGTCTTACACTTATCTCTAAAAAGTTAACTTAAAGAAGTAAAAACCCACAACAAAGCGACACCCATACACACACTTTTACTTGAAAAAGTAAAACCCACAACAGAACCAGTAACACACACTTTTACTTAAAGAAGTAAAACCCACAACAGAACCAGTAACACACACTTTTACTTAAAGAAGTAAAACCCACAACAGAACCAGTAACACACACTTTTACTTAAAGAAGTAAAACCCTGGCCTTCCTTACTAACTTACATACGGCCTTCTTTACTAACTTACATACGGCCTTCCTTACTAACTTACATATGGCCTTCCTTACTAACTTACATACGGCCTTCCTTACTAACTTACATATGGCCTTCCTTACTAACTTACATATGGCCTTCCTTAATTACTAACTTACATATGGCCTTTCTTACTAACTTAAGAAAGTCTATCGTTGTAATTTGCTGAATATATCTAAGCAAATATTCTACAGATTAAAATTAGTATTTATTCTGATAGCACCACTAAGGGATTAGAGTTTGATGTTTCTATTTTGCTATCTTGGCATTACCACGAGTAAAAGTTTTCCACGTAACCCTATTCACGACTTTCCCCATCACTGCTTGTGAGTTATAAGTTACAAACAGGTTATACGATACAGGCAAAAAATGAGTTATGAACTAAACGATTACGAGGAGAAATTGTTTTTTTACAGTACCTTTTCTAGAAGAAAGTTGGATACTTTACCACCCTCTGGCTCTCCACCTCGACTAAACTGGATTTCTACATATTTACCCTAGAGAAAAAAGAGATAAATGAAAGTAGGAAATCGGTGCTTGCAAAAAGAAAATAAAGATGAAATATTTTTAACACAGAAATACCACATAATCAGCAGCATTTTGGAATAAAAGTGACATTTTTTATTACTTTACAACATATGGCCTTCCTTACTAACTTACATACGGCCTTCTTACTAACTTACATACAGCCTTCCTTACTAACTTACATACGGCCTTCCTTACTAACTTATATACGCACTAAGTTGTTAGGAATTAATTACACGATCATTCATATTTTGTGACGTAATTTAAATGATAAAAATGTAGATTTACCATATGTTATTGTTGAGCGACTCTTAGCATGACTGAAATGTTCAACAATTACTTTTCTCAGTGGGCTGTATAAGTAGCTCTGAGTGAAACGAAGAGTGCAACACAATTAGCCTTTTTAAAGTCCATGAAATAATTTGAATTGATAGATTAACTTAAACTTTTCCCGTCACTGGGGAAAGGTACTCTTACTTGTAAAAGTATAAAGATTATAGAATTTCAATAAGTGTTTCCTAATATCTTGAGTGAACTAGAATATTCTGCTTGTGAAATAACATTTGACATCAACATTATTCATGCCTGTTCTGCCGTCATTTCAAAAGTGAATGTTGAACTTTGCCTGCATGCATAGCTTTTCACAACGTGGGAAGTGGCTGCTATAAACGGGAGACAGGCGAACATTCACACAGACACCAAGGTTCTCATTATATAAATAAGATAACATGTTCGTAATCTGTAACCCAGAACCTGTTTGTAACCTGTAACTCAGAATCTGTTTGTAACCAGTAACTTAGATTTTTCATGTAGCATGTAATTCACCTCTTTGTAGCCTGTAACACAAAACCTATTTTGAAACTACATCTTAGATTGTTTGCACCCTGTAAACAATAGCTTATTATATTAGTAGAAAGTCCAATGACCTTTTGTGAGAGGTTCATAAAAAAAAACCAAACAGTACTTCCCAAACTGTTTGCGGTTGACCCACCTGAGAATACCATACAATGTAATTGTTCTATTTAATGGTTTAGTACATTTAAACAAATAGCAATCAGCTAACATGTTCCGAGTTAAATATCACTAACACACTCTGAGCAAACAACTTGTGAAAAAGAAAGAATAAATTTGATTAAAGTATCGTTTAAAAATCTTTTCAGTAAAACTTAAAATGAGATGAATCGTAATTATTATAACATCTTACAAATAATTTCTTTCTTTCTTAGTGTCACTAGAATTAAAATAATTAATTGTAAACCCAGTGAGGCAATAAAATTATTTTTAAATAAAAAAATTACATTTTATTGAAAATTGCTTATTACTTTATCTGTGTTAATAATTTGTGGAACTGCTTTATTAGTAAAGTCATTTAAAAACGACAAATATTATGAATTATGTTATTATAAAGTTACAGTTTCTACTTCTATAGACAAAGCATTCTTTAAGGTTACTGAAGGTTGTTTTGATTAATCAAATAATATAACATTAGTTGTTGTCATTATGAGATTTTCATTTAACACGTGTTTCCGTGATTTTTCTAGTCTCGGGTTGTTTCCCAGAATCTGAACAAACGAAACTTCCACATCTTCAACATTAGTTGTTGTCATTATGAGATTTTCATTTAACACGTGTTTCCGTGATTTTTCTAGTCTCGGGTTGTTTCCCAGAATCTGAACGAACGAAACTTCCACATCTTCTACCAGCTCTGTAGTGCGGCTACTAAAGAAATTCAGAGTAAGCCTGTAAGATGTTGTCTGATCAGATGTATAAGTAGTAAATGAAGTTTTCTTATTTTGTGTTGTGTAAATAAATTTTCTAAACTTACAAAAATTGAAACGTCAAACAAGATATAAACATTTATAGTCAGTTTTTTTTGGTTAGCTTATGGTTTTGTTTGGGTGTAGCCAGCATGAATAAACAAATATGAACATTTCTCCTAAATACATAATTTAAGTGTTTTACCTTGTAGAAAAATAAAACAACTTGCGTGATAAAAGTTTATAAACTAACGTAAGAGTTTTAAACAAAGAATAGTTTAACTCACTGTTATAAGCTGCCGAGTCGTAGTTGCCTTGGATGAGCCCCTTCAAATAAAAAAACAAATTTATTCAGACTAAGGATTTCCCCATACTTCGTGGAAAAATAAGTAAAAAAAAGATCTTTTAGAATATTGGGTTTTTGGTCACCCCCATTACTGATAAACCCTAATAAGTCATATGATATGTGGCATAATGCCATGTAATATCTCGGAGTTAAATATTGCCAGAATCCCTCCATTTTCTGAATTATCCGACTTTAATTATCCTTTTAAAGAAACTGATGGAATTATGTGAGGAAAAAAGACTCGAGCATTAAAGAATATTATGAGTTCTTCATTTGAATACTACATATACCCTCGTATTGAAAAAACTAAATACATGTGTAGAACCCTCCCATTCTGTTAATGTAAAACAACTAACAGGTTGGTTATTTAGACTTTCTTACTAATGCCATCGATTCATTCAAATGTATAACTGAAATATTATGAATAATTCTGGGGCTTTTGATAGAATAGACCATGCTGGATTTAAAGACATATTCACTCCTTCAAATCCAGATTTTGTGTATTATTACATCAGACTTTTGATATCTTAGGGAAGCTTCATTATTCCTGCATGTACAAAAAACTCTTTGTGAGGAAGGCAAACCTTGGAATCACAACCCCAGATTACTATTTTTATCTCAATCAAAGTGGAGTATTTACTGTCGATGGTACCAATGACGGTAAAGATTTTCAGGAAACCATGGTAAGATTTGTACAACTTGAATAGTTTTTATTGAATTATTGAATAATAGTTATGGTAAGGATGAGTTGATTTATACAACTTGA
>NW_013669031.1:28350-31562 GCF_000517525.1 Limulus polyphemus
CGAAATTAAAAAAAAAAAAAAAGACACAAGTAAAATACCTGACATCTTTATTTTTAATCACTCAAGTTTCAAGATGACGTGCGTACCTTCCAGAGTTAACTAGTTAGTGCCAGTCTCTTGGGCTTTATCTGCTAAGTTTAACTTAAAATAAGGAAAAAAATAATGATTTCATTTTATATTGTTTATTAATCACAAACCTACTTACCTCTCAAAATATATACTGGTGGCTCAGTAACAAACTTGAAGGCATAAAATGTTCAAATTTAGGGTTCAATTCCTGCAGTACACAGACACTACAGACAGTCCCTTATCTAGCTTTAGGCTTAACAAAAACAAATAAGTCAAATTTACAGTGTAATTCAAAATTGAAACCTGTTGCATTTTTATGATAAGTATTATTACGGTTTGCTCAGCATTTCTAAGACTTGAATTTTTTGATATATAGAAAGCCATGGATGTGATGGGGATGACAGAAGAGAATAAAATGAATGTTTTAAAAGTTGTGGCAGGAATCTTACACATTGGTAATGTAACCTTTCTCGAGCAGGGGAATTATGCTGTCATTGAAAATGATCAATGTAAGTACTTTCAGCCTTTAAACAATGTTTCAAAGTGATTTTTTTTTATTTGTGATAAATAGTATGCATTGTATCACCAGAAAATCTCTAATCAATTAAAATTAAATAGAAGTTAGTATTTATACCATATTGGTTGATAATGGAGGGGTGACAAAAATTGGCTGTGATCGTAAACTGAGAGCAAAAGAAGAATTATAAATAGAATTAACTTTTGTTGAAATGAGAAAAAAATAGTTAAAACGTTGATGATATTAAAACCACAATTTCATGAGGTCGAAGATGAAAGACGGAAAACTTTCGAAACGTCGTCCTCTACATTTGTAGGTTTCTACAACAGGCAGTTGCTGTCCATTTGATTACTTAGTTTCATAATATTTGTTCTTGTGATGAGACAAAGGAAACAAAAAATGAGAAATTCTGAACTATCATGCCTAAGTCTTCAAAAACATTTTAGATATCATTTCAAGATTTATATAAAAACTGTATACACTTTATCCTTCCCAGTTTTGGCCTTTCCAAGCTTTCTCTTGGGAATTGAAGAGGAAATGATTCAAACGAAACTAACTAGTCGAGTGATGGACAGTAAGTGGGGAGGTAAATCGGAAACTATAGAAATGAAGTTAAACATTGAACAAGCTGCCTATACAAGAGATGCCTTAGCTAAAGGATTGTATTCTCGTCTCTTTGACTACCTCATTCAAGTGAGTGGAATACTTCAAGTAAATATATATTAATTTATTGGAAATAAAATATTAATAAAAACATCTTAATGAAAGTGAGGAAGAGTGTATAATAATATATCAACCACACTATATCTGCTGTATCCAGTGCCAATGAGGTCTTTTGCCGAATACCAGGGCTTTTCAGGGTAGCTGGGATAAAACAGACATATTAGTGGTTTAGACCATATCAAATTACAAGAACTTTTATGGTGTAATCCAGATTAAGTTAGTGAAGTGTAATAGTTCATCAGTTTTATTTACGTCACAACACATTAGAATCAGGGTAAGAATTATTCAACAGTATAATATTTATTTTAACACCATTTGTTATTAATTTATTAGTTTCATGAATTAACCTGCTCATTATTTAGAAAACTATTTTTCTTAATTTTTGTTTATATACACGAGGGAATGGTATCTCAACAAAAGTAATATTGGATGCTAACTATTTCAAAAATAACAGTAAAACTACTACAATAGAACAAAACAAACAAAATAACTTTTTTTGTATATATATATGATTATTTTCATATTGTTGTGATGTTGTTCTTTCATTGGCAGGCTCTTTAGATTATCTGGTGAAAATAACTCAAAGTCCAGTTCATGTTGTGATAAAAAATTAGTTTATTTTCTTCTGAATGATTCTTTGCGCAAGTTCACGGAGTTTGTAAGTTTTAGGCCTAAGTAACATTACAAATTATGCTGAAATGGAACTACCTTGACTAACTTGAAAAATAAGCTTATTTGTACCACTTCATGGCTGATTGACAGTAAATGAAAACAAAATCCTGACAAAAAAACCTGTCTCCAGTCAATTAACTTTATCTATGCTTCACTAGTTCACTTTGCAAGCTTAATTAACTAATTGTCTGGCTCACCCGTGTTTATATCTGATTCTTGTGTTCCAGATATTTTACAAAGTCACTAAGTTTTTGTGATGTCAACTTAGGATATTCTAGGCCTACTCCCACTAGGCCTACTCTTAGTGTCAAGCACCCTGTAGCTAACAAATAAATTACAAGAGTAAAAATATGGCTTATAACAATGTTATCAATAAATTTTTAATACAAGTTAAAACTTCAGAAGAAAAATAGATATGCACAATAAAGTTTTGAAAACAGATCATAAGAGTTTAAATGAAGATGAATTATGAATGTAGTACTTATCTAAGCCAGTTAATAGATTTCCATGATACATTCAATGCTGGTAGAAATAGAATTATCTGATTTCTCTGTTCTGTAGGCTAATGTTTGCTGAACAGAGATGTTTTCCAGAGATTGACTAGTAAGATTTAATGAAGTAATGTTCAAACGAACTAAAGTTTTCTAATATTAGATCACATTAGATATAAAGCTTACTTGACGAGACCTGGACTGGTGTTTTTAAACAATATTAGTTCTCACTAGCCAGGAAGGTGATGATAGGTAATACCACCCACTACAACTTTATATGTGGTGATGATAGGTAATACTACCCATTACAACTTTGTATGTGGTGATGATAGGTAATACCACCCACTACAACTTTGTATGTGGTGATGATAGGTAATACTACCCATTACAACTTTGTATGTGGTGATGATAGGTAATACCACCCACTACAACTTTGTATGTGGTGACAATATGTAATACCACCCACTACAACTTTATATATGGTGATGATAGGTAATACTACCCATTACAACTTTGTATGTGGTGATGATAGGTAATACCACCCACTACAACTTTGTATGTGGTGATGATAGGTAATACTACCCATTACAACTTTGTATGTGGTGATGATAGGTAATACCACCCACTACAACTTTGTATGTGGTGATGATAGGTAATACTACCCATTACAACTTTGTATGTGGTGATGATAGGTAATACCACCCACTACAACTTTGTATGTGGTGATGATAGGTAATACT
>NW_013669031.1:32343-34515 GCF_000517525.1 Limulus polyphemus
GTCTATATAAACAGCATCTGTTTGTCTATATAAACAGTACCTGTTTGTCTATATAAACAGCATCTGTTTGTCTATATAAACAGTACCTGTTTGTCTATATAAACAGCATCTGTCTATTTATATAAACAGTACCCATTTGTCTATATAAACAGCATCTATCTATTTACATAAACAGTACCTGTTTCTCTATATAAACAGTATCTATCTATTTATATAAACAGTGCCTGTTTCTTTATATAAACAGTTTTTCTATATAAACAGTATCTATTTATATAAACAGTACCCGTTTCTCTATATAAACAGTATCTATTTATATAAACAGTACCTATTTGTCTATACAACCAGTACCCGTCTGACCACATGAATAGTATCTATCTGTATATATAAACAGTATCTATCTGTACATATAACCACAAACAATATCTCTCTATATAACCAGTAGAAAGAGTATCTATAACTGATGTTTCTCCTAACTTCTTAAGCTCAAGTTTTTGACTTCTGGTAATAAAAATAATTATAGTTGCATAATTAGTTGTTTTCTGTTTGTATATCCCACCTTATTAAGCTGTAACATAGAATTTTGACACATTGGATATTTATCCATTACCTGTTGTCAACACTACTATGTACAAGTGGCACATCATACATTAAATAGACTTGAATTTTAAATTTTACTTTATATTAAGTGATTTTAAAACTTGTTATGAATTATTAGTGATTAAACAGCATAAAAATAAACTGATTACTCTGGAACAATTACCGTTAACTTGTTTAGAGATGAGTATTTTTTGTTTTGTTTTTTTCTCGAAGGAAGAGTATATACAAGAAGGGATAAAATGGAAACCAGTGGAATATTTCAATAACAAAGTTGTGTGTGAATTAATTGAAAATAAATGTCCTCCTGGCATTATCTCTGTTCTGGATGACATCTGTGCTACGATGCATGCTGTGAATGAAGGTGCTGACGTCCAGCTTCAACAGGTAATTTTTCACATATACGAATTCACTCAGTTTCAATTAGTCTTTTCTTATTCTTATAAAGCTTTTCGTGATTTCTATTCGTAATGTTTGTGAGCTGGAATCCGTCTTTAAATCACGTAGTTAGATTTGCAACTTTGCTGTCTCTCATAGAATTGGACCAGCTAATTTAACCAGGTGTTATATGATTTGTTACACTGATCAGATCACATAAGGAAGTCTCGTCGCTATCAAATTGCACGTTTTATAATCTACCATTAAACAAAACCTATTAAAAGTTAAAGTCCGACGACTATCGGTTTCATCATAATTTGTTTTGTACTGACATTATAAAAATTACTTTCTAGTTTTTTATGGAAAGTGATAAATAATAGATCTGACAAAGATTACATTACAAAAGAATTATAGTGTATTGTTTTTTATTTCAGGCTGTATAAATGGTTTGCTAACTTTCGGTGATCCATTATTTAACTTTTCTGTCCTTATACATTTTACAGAAACTAGAAAAGTCAGTAGGGGGCAATGCTCATTTTCAAGGATCAGGCAGTGGATTTGTTATTCATCATTATGCTGGAATGGTAGGTTCTTATGTATGGCTAGAATTTGATTGTATTATAGTAAAGGTTACATACATATTTGTAGCAAGAAAGAGAGAAATTATATATGCATTACGCAGTCAGATACTGTTTATGTAGACAGATATTGTTCGTGTTTATATAGATGGATAGGTACTCTTTCTAACACATAACACTGAACATTATTACTTCAATTATCTTAATTTATATGATTTTAACAATACACATAACACTGAACATTATTACTCCAATTAGCGTGATTTATATGATTTTAACAATACACATAACACTGAACATTATTACTCCAATTATCTTAATTTATATGATTTTAACAATACACATTACACTGAACATTATTACTCCAATTATCTTAATTTATATGATTTTAACAATACACATAACACTGAACATTATTACTCCAATTATCTTAATTTATATGATTTTAACAACACACATAACACTGAACATTATTACTCCAATTATCTTAATTTATATGATTTTAACAACACACATAACACTCAATATTATTACTCCAATTATCTTAATTTATATGATTTTAAGAACACACATAACACTGAACATTATTACTCCAATTATCTTAATTTATATGATTTTAACA
>NW_013669031.1:35232-45805 GCF_000517525.1 Limulus polyphemus
AGGTACTGTTTATATAGACAAACAGATGCTGTTTATATAGACAAACAGGTACTGTTTATATAGACAAACAGGTACTGTTTATATAGACAAACAGATGCTGTTTATATAGACAAACAGGTACTGTTTATATAGACAAACAGATGCTGTTTATATAGACAAACAGGTACTGCTTATATAAATAGACAGATGCTGTTTATATAGACAAACAGGTACTGTTTATATAGACAAACAGGTACTGTTTATATAAATAGACAGATGCTGTTTATATAGACAAATGGGTACTGTTTATATAAATAGACAGATGCTGTTTATATAGACAAACAGGTACTGTTTATATAAATAGACAGATGCTGTTTATATAGACAAATGGGTACTGTTTATATAAATAGACAGATACTGTTTATATAGACAAACAGTTACTGTTTATATAAATAGATAGATACTGTTTATATAGACAAACAGATACTATTTCTGAAACAAAAAGAATTGTCTATTTTTATCTTTCTACGCTTTTCTGAAAAGACATAGAAATGTTGGCAAGATTGTTTTACATAACTTGTATAGCTATATTGTTATGGTTTCCATAATTAACATTTAGATTTGAATATTTTGGATATAAATGAATAATACATTTGAAGGTACTTTCTGTCGAAAATATAACTTAAATAACCTTTTATCTTATGGAAATGACAGCTGTATTATTACAATATAGAATTCTTGGTAGCTTATTCCATAGCTTGTATGGGGTTTCTTAATTGATTTATGCAGTTTTCAGTTGATTAAAGATTAATACAATGCGTATTGTTAAAGTTATTAAAGTAATTCTTGTTTTGTGTTAATTAAAATATCAATTTGTTTTATATTATTTGCTAGATTAACCTTTTTTCATTTTATTTTAATTGCTAAATCAAAATATTTGATGTGTTACAATTTAACTGCTAGTCGTATCAAAGTATTAACATACTCAAAATCCATACATTTTAAAGTAAACTCTGTTTGAATTGTCAAAGTTAGTACAAATAACTTCTGTTAATAAACGTCCAAAAAATATTATAAATACCAACAACTTACTTAAGCTTTCTCATGTAGATAGAAGGTTCAGGAAATGTAGTAATATATTTAATGATTTTATTACACTAAACTAATGATGTTGTGATATTCTAAATCTCTTTATTTTCAAAATGTGGCTTAATTTTTACCCTTCTTGTCATTAGTACTTACTTAGAATGCTTAATGTTAATTTGGTCTTATGTAACTACTTATTTTATCCAATTTCTTCATCTTCCAAGACATGAGAAGCAACAGCTGTCTTCTTGTTTCTAAAACAAACATTGTATTTGTGTTCATTTCATCAACATTACACATATCAGGCTCTGAGTCCCTATTTTTATTTTCTGGATGTAATGGGTTTTTCTTGTTCATTTGAAAGAGTTGCCAGTATAGGTTTAGGACTAAATCCTACTTCATGACAAAGAACAACATTAAAATCTGGAAATAATGAACATATAAAACAAACTTGGACTTTTTTCAGGTGAGCTATAATGTGGATGGTTTCTGTGAACGAAATCGTGATGTTCTTTTTACAGACATCATTCAGTTGATGAAGACAAGTGATAAGTAAGTATCGTTCTAGTTCTTCTCAATTTTCTTTAAATTGTTTTTCTTCTTGATGTGAGAACTGCATTATACTTCAGGTGATTTTATAAAAACCAGTAAATCATTGTTAAAAAAATCTGTTTAAATTTTTCATTTAAACTATGCAAATAAATTTCATTTAATTAAAAAATCAAATGATTATCTATGTAAATTTTTGGGATTTCTTGAATATTATATATATTAATACTAAAAGCTAAATGCTTTGAAATGTATTTGTCTCGTTGTCGCACAGTTACAAGTACTTTATGTGCCTGTCAAGCTTCTAGATCTCCGAAGAATGCTGTATATTTTAATAAGTATTAACTGATATATGTACTTATATATATCTGTAAGAACAGAATGTAACTTGAGTACAACAAACTTGTACATTTTACTAAAACTTTGCCACATTTCGGGTGGATACGCATAGTAAATTTGGAAGTATAGTCAACATTTATTGTCCAATACAAGGTTGGTCCAGTGGACTGACACATTCAGTCAATACACTGTGTATTTTAAAAAGTATCAACCAATATATGTACTCATATGTAGAAACAAGACTATTTATCATTAAATATAATTTTTATTGTGGAGTTTTTAGCGGGTATTCTGTTAGAAGTTATTAAATAGTGTATAAGTAGAAGAACACAAGGTGTAGGTAGTAGTGTGTTTGTTAATATCTTGAAATAACAAAGAAATGGTACTGAAATGATAGCACAGTAAACTGAGAGCTTTCAGGAAGTGGACTTTCCCTCATCAGATATAAATGATAATATTTGCTATTAATCCTTGATAAATGAAAGTCCACTGTCTGAAATCATTCAAGTTATTGGGTTACTTTTAATAGAGACTTTTATTATACTAATTTTTTTCTGTTGATTCTGTGGAATATCATGAGTGAATATAGAAGTAATATCATTGTAATATAATGAGTGAATATAGAAGTGATATCATTGTAATGTCATGAGTGAATATAGAAGTGATATCATTGTAATATCATGAGTGAATATAGAAGTGATATCATTGGAATATCATGAGTGAATATAGAAGTGATATCATTGTAATATCATGAGTGAATATAGAAGTGATATCATTGTAATGTCATGAGTGAATATAGAAGTGATATCATTGGAATATCACTGTTCTATCTATCTAAGCTGCAGTCATCCCTCGTTGGATGTAGCTCTCTGTGAGACCAGTCCAGTATTTCCTGTTTTTAGCATACCGTGTCCATCTCATTCCTGCTTCCGACACTGTATCGTCCCTCCATCTTTTCTTTTGCCTTCCGTTAGATCTTTTCCCTGTCCTAGGTTGCCATTCCATTGTTCTTAATGTCCACCTCTTGGCGGATTTAATGTCCTCTCTTAACTGACCTGTATTGTTGTGTTTTATATATTATGGTATTTGAAACACATACACTACACTCAATTTCTTTGCTTATCTTTTTCCAAAACTGTTCATATTGTATCTCGATCTAACTTTATTAATTATTCTTAAAGAAGGTGACCAAAATTTTTATTTTTATGTTACATAACTTCAAGTAGAAACACATTTGTATTATATTCACATAAAACACTTTAATTTTCTGGGTAAAGTAACTTCTTAAAGCTACTGATTTTTTTTTTAATATTGTATTTGCCTAACTTATGTTATAAGAATAAGCTCTCTATGCTGTATCTTTTATCATGGAGTTGAATTAATTATGTTATAAGTGACTTTAATTTTTTTTTCTCTTTTTTTTAATGTATAAGGCTGCTTTGTTTTGTTTTTTACTTCATCTTAATTTCTTTTATTTCTTAACATAACTTTGTTTTTTAGTCAGTCTTCATCTAAATTTTTAATTCTTTATCCTATAAACTCAGATTTCAATTCATTACAAAGTATAGGACTCTCTTTTTTTTTCTTTTTTTCATGTAAGCTTGTTTAGTACAATCTCGATAGCATAGTATTTTTTGTAATACATTAAAAGAAATTCAGTGTATTCTGTTAAATACCAGATTTCAGATCATAATTTTAGGTTGCTTGTTTTAATAAAACCATATTGTAAAGTTCTTGAAACAATAAGTGTTTTGTGGCCTGGTATGACTTGGTGATTAGGGTGCTTAACTCACAACGTGCAGGTCGTGAAATCAAAACCTGTTACCAAACTTTCTGTCCTGGGGGCTTTATAATGTGATGGTTAATCCCACTATTCATTGATAAATTGTAGTCCAAGAGTTGCTTTCCCTCCAGTCTATCACTGCTAAATCAGGGATAGCTAGTGTATAGTACTCGAGTAGCTTTGTGCAAAACCAACTAACCACTTTTTCATGTTTTTCAGTCCCTTCATAGTCAACCTGTTTCCAGAAAATGTCAGCACTACCATTCGCACAAGGCCCTCAACCGCTGGTAGCAAAATAAGGGTAAGAAAGATTAATATTTTCTATTAGTATATAGTTAATTCAGTAATTTATTAAAACGATGAACACAAGCCTCGTGGAAATATGAAACTAAAACCATGCAGAAGGATATTTAAGATGACGGAGAATCCTTTTAAGACATTTCTCATTATGCCTTAAATGAATATTTTTCTCAGGCTTGTGCCCATTCTTATAACCTGTTAAATTTAACAGAAAGTGCACTAAAATAGAAATAGGTATGAATATATGTTAAACTCAGTTAATTGTTCTTGGATAATTAATACTATATACCTGGAGTACACTAAATAAATGTTAAAATATATTTTCGATGATCGTGTTAATCAGAAGTCATAAAGTCTTTAATAATTTGCTAAACTGTATTTTTTTATCAACTGTATCATTTAGATTATTTTCACTATGTTAATCAGTTTTTTATTACTTGCACAATAATTTCAGACTCAAGCCAACAAACTAGTTGAGGCTCTTACAAAATGCACCCCACATTACATAAGATGTATTAAACCCAATGCATCTAAGAAAGCACATGACTGGGATGAACCTAGGTAATTGTTTAGCCAATCTTAGATAATCTAGTGTTAGTGATATTTATTTGTATTTTTCATGCTGTATCATATTAAAATAGCCAAGAGACAGGGCTACAGCGTAAACTTATCAGAATGTTAGTCAAGAGACAGGGCTACAGCTTAAACTTATCAGAATGTTAGCCATAAGACAGGGCTACAGCTTAAACTTATCAGAATGTTAGTCAAGAGACAGGGCTACAGCTTAAACTTATCAGATTGTTAGCCATAAGACAGGGATACAGCTTAAACTTATCAGATTGTTAGTCAAGAGACAGAGCTACAGCTTAAACTTATCAGATTGTTAGTCAAGAGACAGAGCTACAGCTTAAACTTATCAGATTGTTAGTCAAGAGACAGAGCTACAGCTTAAACTTATCAGATTGTTAGTCAAGAGACAGAGCTACAGCTTAAACTTATCAGATTGTTAGTCAAGAGACAGAGCTACAGCTTAAACTTATCAGATTGTTAGTCAAGAGATAGAGCTACAGCTTAAACTTATCAGATTGTTAGTCAAGAGACAGAGCTACAGCTTAAACTTATCAGATTGTTAGTCAAGGGACAGGACTACAACTTAAACTTATCAGATTGTTAGTCAAGAGACAGGGCTACAGCTTAAACTTATCAGATTGTTAGTCAAGAGACAGAGCTACAGCTTAAACTTATCAGATTGTTAGTCAAGAGACAGAACTCAGCAAGGCTGGGAAAGGTGTTGTTTATTTAAAGCCATTATTGCAAGGCTGAGAAAGGTGTTGTTTATTTAAAACCATTACTGCAAGACTGAGAAAGGTGCTGTTTATTTAAAGCCATTATTTCAAGGATGAGAAAGGTGTTGTTTATTTGAGGTATTATGGAATGTGTTTAGAAATTATCCTTTGCAGTTTTAAGCATTTTGAGAGGTTATTGTTTACTACATAGCTAAGTGTCAAGTACTGGAGAATAGGGGGTCATTGATTAAGTTCTTAGTTAATTAATACTTCAGTAGACATATGCTTGTGACTTTAACTTGTACCTCGAAGGGATAATCAATAGGCTTAAAGAAATATCTTAAAATCTAAGATAAAAAAAAAGCTACTTTCTTATAAGTATTTCCAGTTCTTGCTTTACTTTAGTGTTTGAGGTGATGCTAACTTTTTTCTGTCAGACTGCATGTGTTTGATTATCATGAGTACATGATTTTGTTATAAAATGATGTAAGTCATGTTAGGTGAAAATTGAATCATGGTAGATTCAGAGATTCATACTTACTTCTGTTGACTGTAATTTGGGAACTAATAATATACGTATATAATATACGTATATATATATATATATATACAAAGTTACTAGTTTTAATCTTTTTTTAATTACTAGGACTGAAGTATAAAAGTAATTTGTTTCTCATTGTAGGGTGAAACATCAAGTTGAATATTTGGGATTGAAAGAAAATATAAGGGTAAGAAGAGCTGGTTTTGCTTATCGCCGACCTTTTGATAAATTTCTTCACAGGTGAGATTTTTTCTTACAACATACATTTTCTTATTCCATTTAATATGTTTCTGGCATTATCTGTTTGACAAAAATTAAGTAAAACCTTCATGCAGAGACTTAAGTCATATCATTAGAAAGTCGGTTGGCAAATAAGATCTTTGGGTTTTAGGCTTAAGTTGTCATAAGAAAAGATGAAATTTATCACTGTTAATCATATTTAAGTAATCAAGAATTAATTAGGTTTTAGATGAGAGACACAATTAGGGATCAGTTAATTAATGATGTGATAAGAAAGATAAATGTTACATTTTAGTACTTAGTAAATTAACATTAACTTCTGATCAAAGAAAACTACCTACATAGACCAGATCTAAAAGTTAACTGTTCTAATGTTTTTGCTTATATTGATTAGAATTTCTTACAGTCATACTTATAAAGATTAGAATACATTGTTTTATCAGTTGTTAATGATATTTTCAGCCATAATGCCAGTATTATCTCATGATGTTTCGCCAGCATAAGAAATTTAAGTTAGTCCTAAATCTGTATACTAAGCTAACAATGCAAAATATTCCTTGTGGTAAAGAATACATAATAATAAAAAATATTAAAAATTAAAAATAGATATATGAAACATTCTAACCAATACTGTTAATGAAATTAGCATTTAAAAAAGAATAGAGTATATCTTGCAGGAAATAAACACTTAGTGGTTTATTTTATGCCTCTCTAACAACTTCTAACGGCCACTGAAAGCACATTAAACGAACACTAGTGGTTTATTTTATGTCTCTCTAACAACTTCTAACAGCCACTGAAAGGACATTAAACGATTCTGATAGTGTAATGCTAAAGTAGGTTAAAATCTGATATAAATTACTATATCACATGACTACTTAGCTGTAAATTTGAGTAGCAGGACATTAGAGATAATACATAAAAAAATCTAATGCTTAGGAAGACACAAGATAATAAATTAAATGAGTAACTCAATAAACAGTAAATATTGACACTAACTGAAAGTTCAAGCCTGTGGAGCGTACCTGTTATATGACAAACAACAGAAAGCTAGAAATATTGACACTAACTGAAAGTTCAAGCCTGTGGAGCGTACCTGTTATATGACAAACAACAGAAAGCTAGAAATATTGACACTTACTGAAAGTTCAAGCCTGTGGAGCGTACCTGTTATACGACAAACAACAGAAAGCTTTTACTGATTATATTTTCCATAACTTTTCAGTCAAAGATCAAGAACTGGAAGTGATAAAAAAATAATATATACAAAGTTTTGCTTTAAGATCCTCAGAGAAGAAAGAAATCTTTTAATATATTTAAATGCAACTTCTATATAATCTCTAAAAGCAGCAAAAAGTATCCCTTAAACAGATGGAGAAACCATTCTTTAAAAGTTCATGTTTTGAACTAAAGGTCTTTATATTCAACTAAACAAAAGGTTTTTGTTTCTCTAAGGTGAATACTAATTTTTTATTCATGTACAAAACTTCATTTTCTGTAACTTTTCAACTCTAGCTACTAGTTAGTTCTGTACAATTTTCTTTAAACATAAGGGATAGTGACAGTTAAGTTTAATTTTCCGAAATTTATAATTGCATTAAATTCTAATGATAATTGCAAATAGTATTAATCACAATAACTTTCAGTGGCAGTTACAAATATTTAGTAATCATACTAGCTTCTAGTGGTGCAGTTACAAAGGATTAGTAACCACATTAACTTCTAGAAGCTGTTACAAATGTTTATAGTAATCCCATTAACTTCTAGAAGCAGTTACAAATATTTAGCAATCACATTAATTTCTAGAAGCAGTTATAAATGTTTATAATGACCACATTAATTTCTAGAAGCAGTTACAAATGTTTATAGTAATCCCATAACTTCTAGAAGCAGTTACAAATATTTAGTAATCATACTAGCTTCTAGTGGCAGTTACAAAGGATTAGTAACCACATTAATTTCTAGAAGCAGTTACAAATATTTAGTAACCACATTAATTTCTAGAAGCAGTTACAAATATTTAGTAGCCACATTAATTTCTAGAAGCAGTTACAAATGTTAATAATAACCACATTAATTTCTAGAAACAGTTACAAATGTTTATAGTAATCCCATTAACTTCTAGAAGCAGTTACAAATGTTTATAGTAATCCCATTAACTTCTAGAAGCAGTTACAAAGGATTAGTAACCACATTAATTTCTAGAAGCAGTTACAAATGTTTATAATAATCCTATTAACTTCTAGAAGCAGTTACAAATGTTCTGCCACTAGAAGTTACTAGGATTACTAATCCTTTGTAACTGCCATCAGAAGTTACTATGATTACTAAATATTTGTAATTGTCACTAGAAGTTACTATGATTTCTAAATGTTTGTAACTGCTTCTAGAAGTTAATAGGATTATTATGTTACAAATATTTAGTAATCATAGTAACTTCTGATGGCAGTTACAAAGGATTAGTAATCCTAGTAACTTCTAGTGGCAGTTACAAATATTTAGAGAACTTCTATAGAAAAACTAATGATGTAGGTTATGTGACTCTTTGGTGCTATTCTCCTTTCTCATCTTGTGATTTTTCAGGACACATATAAAAAGGACCATTCCCTTGCTTGTTTATAATTCATTTCTGATCGATTGAAGTAAGCTTTGTTATTGATTAAGGACTCGTACAATAAGTATTATTTTCCTATAGGTACGCAATTTTGACGAAGGAGACATGGCCCAGCTGGCAAGGAGATGTCAGAAAAGGAGTGTTACATATTTTGAATCATGCTAACTTAGATGACGACGAGTACCAGCTGGGAAAAACTAAAATCTTTATCAAGGCTCCAGAATCAGTAAGTTTCTTGTGATCTTGTCGTTCTGAAGCATTATGCCCTGTTTGACTACTGAAACCTTCATCAGGCTCTGGAATTAGTAAATTAATTATTACTGTCACCCTGAAATATTATGCCCTATTTACTTACATCGAGTCATATTGAAACCTCTATCAAAGTTCTGAAATTAGTAAGTTTACCATTATTTGTTATTCTTAAATATTACGCCCTGTTGTAATATATCCAGTCGTACTGGGACTTCTTAAATATTACGCCCTGTTGTAATATATCCAGTTCTACTGTGACTTCTTAAATATTACGCCCTGTTGTAATATATCCAGTCGTACTGTGACTTCCATCAAAGTTCCGTAAGTAGTATTTTTTATCTAGTCTATTTCCGTATACTCAGTTTTTACTTTTCGTTTCACTTCATGCACTGTTTCATTTCTATGCTACTCTAATATTATTTAAAAATATCAGCAGAATATTCTCTTCTGATATTCTTATTGATATAGTTATTTTACTGAAATGGTAATTGCAATATGCAGTCATGCTGTTTTTAATTCATGCTTCCTGTTTCAGCACGTTTGTTTACTGTTTTGCCGTCATTTACGTAGATACTTTCATTACAAACTACAAGTCAATTTTTGTGATTCACAAAAGTAGTTTGAATTTAAAATGTTAAGTAGTTTTATCGCTAGCATTTTAATAATATTTTGTTTTGGTTTAGCTTTTTCTTTTGGAAGAAAGAAGAGAAAGAGTTTATGACAGTTACGCACGTGTGATACAGAAAGCTTTCCGTCGTTACATAGCTAGGAGACACTATATGCAACTGAAAACACAAGGTGGGACAATAAACTCAAAACTATTTTAACACCCTTTTGATATAAATAAAAATTTACATATATATACTTTCATTACAGTTAAAGCTCATTAATAAATTTCACTAAAATATTTTTCTGAAATATAACAGTCTAAAGGTTTGTAAGTTACATAATTTACCACTGATGTCTCGATTGAATGTACAGAAAAGTATGTAAATTTGATAGTTTTCTTAGTTTGCTTTCAGCATTGTACTATACGTTACTTTTTTTTTCATGTTTTTTTAAAATGTTCATGCTTCTTAGCTGCTGATCTGCTCTTTGGAAAGAAGGAGAGAAGACGTCACAGCATCAACAGAAATTTTATTGGTGACTATATTGGTTTGGATGAGTTTCCTGCGATTCGTGCTCTTGTAGGAAAAAGAGAGCATATAGAATTTGCTGGCACAGTTAAAAAGTTTGACAGGAGGTTTAAGGTATCCCAAATTTTTCTTAAATTTTATATACATATTCTTTACATCCTATCAGTTTTTTGACCAAAATTGCTTATATATTAATAACAGATTCTTTGAAATAGCTAGAACAGGGTAGTTTTTATGTCTGTAGCAGCGACCCTTGTGAGTGGTCAATTTGTTAAAGGCATAACTTTCATAATGGATGTAGGTATTAGTCTTGGTGAACCTATTATTATCATAAATAAAAAACAATCATATTTGTATAATATACATAAATATATTGTATAATATACATAAATATATTGTGTAATATACATAAATATATCGTATAATGTACATAAATATATTGTGTAATGTACATAAATATATTGTATA
>NW_013669031.1:46855-70594 GCF_000517525.1 Limulus polyphemus
CATAAATATATTGTATAATGTACATAAATATATTGTATAATGTACATAAATATATTGTATAATATACATAAATATATGCAGTAGAGACAATATATTTATCTTTCTTGTTACAGTAATTAATATTAACAACAGAGTGCACTTTTATACTCTCCAGTGCTTGGTCAAAACTGTTGTATCGGACATAGACTTGGACAATCAATCAGAGTATGAATGAACTGTAAGCATTTTAAATGTGGATATTCCAAATATTTGGAAGAATACTGTGGACATTCAAAAAAATGTCTGAATAGATTTTATGAAACTAAATATAAAAGGAGAACTCAAGGACACTACAAAGGAAGGGAAAACAGTATATTTTGGACACTTAAAAACAGATACAGAAATCGTGAAAGAAAAGAGATCAAACGAACAACAAGTAAAGAAATTTGAGGATGGTATCTAACAGAAGATGGGCCTGAAGATTTCATAGTACACAAGAGTGGCTCAAGATAAACAGTGTTTGTGATCCATTGCAGTCAGTTTCTATAACAGAGATGTCACAAAATAAATGAATATCTCTTTATAAGAAAGATGATTAACTTGAATTAAAACTCTACCTCTAATCATTCAAGTCTGTCATATTCTAGTGCCTCTGAGCTTACCTGTACATCACCTTGTGGCAGATAAGAAAAACAAAAAAAGTGTTTCCTGTAAAGTCGCATGATTTTCAATGGCTGTAAGCTTATGATATCTTATACGTTATTGGTTAAACCCACTGATATCTTATACGTTATTGGTTAAACCCACTGACATCTTATACGTTATTGGTTAAACCCACTGATATCTTATACGTTATTGGTTAAACCCACTGATATCTTATACGTTGTTGGTTAAACCCACTGATATCTTATACGTTATTGGTTAAACTCACTGATATTATTGTGTATTAAAAACTAAAGTTCCAAGATAATTTCCTTGTTTTATGTGTTACTTATAGATATTTTTATTTGTTATTTTTTAGAAAACAGTTAATAACACAAGCCTGCGATGGTTTTATTGTCTTGAAATTTTTACATGTTCTACAGTACGCTGAATCCGAAAATGATATCCATTTTTCTCCATCATGTACATATTTTTCACAAAACGGCATAACACAACACATAGAAGAAAGACCACAACACGTAGTTTTGAGACTAAAAGATGTAGAAATCACAAAAAAAAAATCAGGATGAATGAGGATGCATATTCGTTTAACATCAATGTTCATCCCTTTTCTTCAGTTTGTTAGTATTTTTGTTAACAAACATTATAATAAAAAATTTTCAACGTGGTAAACGAAATAATGAAAGTGACTAGAGTGGTCTGATTTATGTACCACAATAGAAATACACTGATGTTTAGAAGTACAACAAAGAGATTGTCTTTGAGTTATCTTTGAATGTAAGAATATTATGATGGGTTTGACAACATATATTAGCATTATGGTATAATACATGGCTGTTAATTTTCACCTCATTGTTAACTTGCTAAAGTTAAACTGTAACTGAAGATTAAACACAGATGAAGCTGCTAAAAATAATTGTGGTTTGAAATTTTTTTAGATCACAAAACGAGATTTGGTGCTAACACAAAAGTGTCTTTACCTTATTGGAAGAGAAAAGGTTGGTATAACTTTTATTTTAATCTCATTTGGATTAAATTAACTGGTTTTGTAAGAGTAAACTTGTGTCACTTTTAAACTTGTGTCACTTTTAGTGAAATGTAATTGAAGCTAATAGTAAATTTCATAGTCCACAGAATACTAGTGAAAATGTTGTGTTTAGCTCATGTTACATATATTTTTGTAAATACAGATATTTTTCTTTTTTAATTCCATTTTGTAAAGTGCACTGTTCAGTCACTTACTGTGAATACGGCCCTGAAACTGTAAGATTGTATGTAAAAATATTAATCAATATATTTTATGTTACAATGATTAAAGAAAGGAATTTGGTTTCAGTTTCATTTTATGTTATTAATATTTTTTCATTTAACCAGTAATATAAGGCAAACTACTTTAGAGAATCGATAAAGAGCAAGAAAATATTTTGCTCATATTAATCATTTTGATACCTTTGTGTATTCGTACTGAAAGTCTTAAAATATTCACAAAATATACATAATGATTTTAGTTATTTTGGTTCTAGGGTAGCAACTGCAAAAACATACGAAAAACATTTTTGTTAAAAGAATATTTTAATTGTTCTGGAAATAGGTAATAACTATGGGTGTATCAAATATAAAAGGAAACAAGTCTTTGAAATGTGAAAAGTGTGTAATATCACAAAAATCTGTAAATCGCTGTTGTAGAAATGTGTTCATCCAACTTTCACAAAGGTTAAATTTGCAAATAATATAAGAAAAAGATGTCAGTCTTCCAAAAATGTGTTATTTTCTTGTTTGTTTTATATAATTTGAACTTCATTCTGTTATCATTATGATAATGTTGTTATTGGTGATTTTTCTAACAATTTAATGAATTTATCACTTTTCTTATGTTTAAATCCATAAAGATTTATTGTTATTTTGCATAAAGTGAAAGATTGTTAACTTCTTTCATGTTAGGTTAAAAATGGACCTGAGAAGGGGCTTGTGAAAGAAGTGATTAAAAGAAAAATAGAACTTGAAAATATCAGTCAGATAGCAGTTAGGTACTTATTTTCTGTTTCATTTTCTGTGTGTACATACGTTAATTTAATGTAAATCTTATAAAGTTCTAAAAAAGTTAATTTTGCTCAAACTTTGACTGTTGTAAATTTTTTTCCCTTTGAACATAAAATTTTCCATTAACTCTGTGTCACTATTAAAAAAAAAGACATTATAAAGATTAAAATGTGTTGAAGTTAAATGATTCATTTTAACTATTCATGAACAGAGTTTACAACTTAATAAAGACAGGAAGGTATTGATCAACTTACGTGTATGCTAATTACGGTACGTTACTGTGTGCTTTAGTAATGTATGGTGTTTGTTTTGTTTTTTTCACAACTTTAACTATTAATCGTTTCTTGCACTGCAGTTTTATTTGAAAGAACATACCACATGACTTCTTCGTTAAATTAAAATTGTTTAAATAAAATAAAAGACCTTAAAAGAAAAGATGAATCTTTCTGAGCTAGTTGTTTCTAGATAATTTTTTTGCTCACTCAAGAAAATGTTTTTATAGGGAACACTAGCAAAACAAAAATGCATTCTGTTATTGTAATTCAGTTTTTACATCACAGGTAGTTGTTTTATGAAACTACTTAGGATAGGAATTGCTAGCGAAAAGTTTGTTTTATACACCGGTAAGTGATTATGTGGCACTCCCTTTTGCAGCACACGTCAAGATGATCTGTTAGTTATTCAGGTGAAAAATGACTATGACAGTCTCCTAGAATGTATGTTTAAAACAGAACTGTTGACTATGCTTGACAAAGCCTTTCACAAGAAGTTCGAGAAAGCTTTACCTCTGAACTTTTCTGACAGGTGAGAATTACAACTAAGGTGTTTAAAAGGAACAAGTCTGATATCGTGATTTTAAATGTTTTTTATATGGAACTTTATATGTGTATGTTTACTAAGTGAGTTAATAACATGAAATGTTTATTCTCCAAAATATAGAAATTGGTCGCTAAAGCAATCTATTATTTTTTATTTATTTGTATACATATATATATATATATATACAACACACACACACACATATATGTATACCACACACACACATACATACATACATACATATACATATATATGTATACCACACACACACACACATATATATATACACACAGACATATAATAGTAATAAATATATAATTACGTAATGAGAACCTAACACGTGTAAGTCAGCAAAACTTATCAACAACCACAAAACAATGAAGTGTAAATATTTTAAAATGTAATCCAAAAACACACAAAGAGAAAAAGTCTCGAAACAAATACCAAAATCCATCATGTGAGGTGTATAACTGCATATGGCATGTGAGGTATACAACTCCATATGGCATGTGAGGTATATAACTCCATATGACATGTGAGGTGTATAACTCCATATGGCATGTGGGGTATATAACTCCATATGGCATGTGAGATATATAACTCCATATGGCATGTGAGGTGTATAACTCCATATGGCATGTGAGGTATATAACTCCATATGGCATGTGAGGTGTATAACTCCATATGGCATGTGAGGTGTATAACTCCATATGGCATGTGAGATATATAACTCCATATGGCATGTGAGGTGTATAACTCCATATGGCATGTGAGGTATATAACTCCATATGGCATGTGAGATATATAACTCCATATGGCACATGAGGTGTATAACTCCATATGGCACATGAGGTGTATAACTCCATATGGCATGTGAGGTGTATAACTCCATATGGCATGTGAGATGTATAACTGCATATGGCATGTGAGGTATATAACTCCATATGCCAAGTGAGGTGTATAACTCCATATGGCATGTGAGGTGTATAACTCCATATGGCATGTGAGATATATAACTCCATATGGCATGTGAGGTATATAACTCCATATGGCATGTGAGGTATATAACTCCATATGGCATGTGAGATATATAACTCCATATGGCATGTGAGGTATATAACTCCATATGGCATGTGAGGTGTATAACTCCATATGGCATGTGAGGTGTATAACTCCATATGGCATGTGAGGTATATAACTCCATATGGTTATTACAAATTTTTGAGCTAGTAAATTTTTTTTGGAACAGGTGATATGTAAGGTCAGGTTTGTAGAAAGAAATGTCTAAGGCATTGAGTTTATATTTAATAGATGTGAGAAGAAATATTTTCCATTCACAAAAGTTAATAAAAAGTTATATACTATTCATGACGAAATAGGTTTTTGTTTTGCTTTTCTTTTGGCATGATTTGTATTTGCACATTTTTGAATTAAGTTTTGAAGTATATATGTAAACAGTTATTTTTCTATGCGTTTTTTATCATGTTCTCCTTGCATTGTTTTCCATATAGGTTTTTACAGTTCTTATAATTTTCATTGGTATTAAAAACTCAGAACAAACTTCAAATACAGAAACACTTTCACCACATAAATAGAATTTATACCTACTTTGGAAACACGGTACGTTAGTTTCAGGGAACTGTGGGGATCGTAAAGTTACAGTGTATATCTGCATGTACCTAATGCTTTTATAAAATATTTGGTAGTTTATGTTGTAATGGGTGCCTATCCTGTTTTTATTCATCTTGTAAGATTAGAAACTCATTGTACAGCCTCTGTTTTCTGTATGTGATAGCATGCAGTTCCGTGTCGATATTCATCTTGTAAGATTAGGAACTCATTGTACAGCCTCTGTTTTCTGTATGTGATAGCATGCAGTTCTGTGTTGATATTCATCTTGTAAGATTAGGAACTCATTGTACAGCTTCTGTTTTCTGTATGTGATAGCATGCAGTTCTGTGTCGATATTCATCTTGTAAGATTAGGAACTCATTGTACAGCCTCTGTTTTCTGTATGTGATAGCATGCAGTTCTGTGTCGATATTCATCTTGTAAGATTAGGAACTCATTGTACAGCCTCTGTTTTCTGTATGTGATAGCATGCAGTTCCGTGTCAAAAAGGAGGGATTTGGAGGAGGAGCAACAAAGCAAGTTAAAGTTTCAGCGGGTCAAGGAGATTTTATGGTGATGAGGCCCACTGGGAAAATCCTTTTGGTTTATATTGGTCCTGGATTAGCAAAAGATACACGTAAGTCATAACTTTTCTCAATACGATATTTTTTTATGTGTTCATATGAATCAAATATAAAATTACGAAGCTATGATTACTATTTTCAATTACTATTGAGACACTTGCTGTTGCTGTGGGGAAAGAGTACAGTTAAAAAAAAAAAAATTTCACTGTAGTTATCAGTATATATGTAACAGTTGGACCTTCAGTTAATAATGAGATATTCTGTAGAATCTACTAATAGACAGGATAGTAGATACAGGAGGTTAATATCATTTTATATGAATAATTTATTTATGCTAATGCAGTGATATCTTGCTGAAGAAAGTGAGCCAATACACCAGAGGCAGTTTGTAACACCTGAACATATTTAACAGAAAATTATTGGCTACTCAGTAGCACCACAGGTAGACTCATGGTTTAAAGATATGATAAGTATTCATAAAATGAAATAGTATAGAGCCAAAGGAAAGAACTTTTAAGGAAGGGAGCTTTCAGTGTTCTCTATAAAAATAGAAAGCTACACCTTCATCTGCTAAGTGAAAACTCTGGTTATCAAAGAGAATCTTCCAACCCCCCCTTGTGGTGAAATCGGGCTCATCTTCTACAGTTAATGAAATGTTAAATTAGTTTATGAAATAGACAAAAACTCTCAAGCTTTCAGCCACATCTCAAAATTATCAGCTGATTCTGTGATAAATGTGGGTGAAGAAATTGGAATCTCAGTTATTTCACTTGACCAAATATGTTCGTAAAGTCATCCATTGCAGCTCCAAAGAACACTTGGTTACTTATACGTGTCCTTGGCAGTCAATGATTATATACTATGAAAAATCTGTTTAAAGTTTACCAAGATATTTGGTCTAAGACAGACCTCGTCATGCTTTGCAGAAGTTTGTTCAATGAAATTATGTTGTTGAACAGTGGTCATCGGATTAAGCTCAATCAATAATGGAACGAGTAGTTCTCAGAACAGCATAAGATTTGGGACATTATTTTTATAAAGTACAATTAACTTCGGTATATGCAAGGGTGGGGTCTTCCACTAATTTCATCTTGTATTTTATAGTAAAAAGTATTTTTCCTTGTGACAATTCATAGCACAAAGTTGCATTTTTTTTATTAAATTGTTTTTGAGAAGGATTGTTTTTTAAGTTAGAGAACCTTCCTGATTTTTTTTATGCCATCGTGAGAAATTCTTTAGACAATTTGATTTTAAAGTTTGCTGGGTCACAACAATGAAGAGACAAACTCAAATTCCACAAGATAAAAACTGTGGTTATTAAATGGTGAAATAAACATTCATGATGTATAATGGTTGTTTCTTAACATTTTGTGGACATCAGAAACTTCATGGCCAAAACCCAAGAAATTCTTTATATATCCCATTGTGTCTACTGTGAACTTTACTTAACACTTTCTATTTTGATAAGTTTTATGTCTGTTCAGTGCATAGCAGGGCATGGCTTATTGGTCAGCCTGCCAAACTGTAAGTTCAAGGGTTCAAAATTATGCCATGGGAGTATTATAAGAGTGAAAGTTAAATCCCACTATTCCATTTAAGTACCCCAAGTCAACAGTGGGAGATGTTGACTAGCTGCATTCTTTTAGTCTATCAGTTCAAAATTATGATCAATTGTTAACCCAGATAGCCCTTGAGTAGCTTTTCACAACTATCCAAAACAAACAAACAATACAGTATATGATAAGATTCATAGCCAAAGTCTCTGGAATGTTTAGTCTACTGTGAATTATACTTAACATATTTCATTGTGATGTTTTTCAGTTTATAAAAGAATATATATATATGTATTTTTTGATGTAATATATGTACTCAGGGTTATTTCTATTTTCAGTTCTGCCTTGCTTTGTACTTCTTTTGTAACATGTTGGAGTTTTTTTAACAAACAGACTGACAGACAGTCACTGTCAAATTCTAATAATTCTTGGCCATCTTACTCATTAGGGCCAGGACTTCGGCAGTCAGTAGACCATAACTTAAACCAGTTTAAATCTTCAGCAAGAGGTCCACTTAATGTACAGCCACCAAAACACACGATGCCTACATATCAACACATTAGACGAGCTCCTCCGCCTCCTAATTTTCCACCACCTCCTGTTCCTGAGGAAGAAAGAACATCAGCTATGCATGGTAATAATAATAATAATTCCTGTAAATCTTCATGCTCCATTTTTGAGGGTAGTTTAAAAGTTCTCCCCTAACATAAAATAAGCTACTCTTTCATGTCTTATTCTTTTGCTCATGAGCAGTGCTTACAATTGAATTAATCTTATCATTCACCATTTTGATAAATTAATACTGTTGGACTAAAAATAATTTTCAGGTTTAGTAATTTTAAAAAGAACAAAATGTGCAGATATCAGCTAAAATAAGTAACATAGATAAAATAATTCAACAATAAAATTAAACCTTTAAACACTAACATCACAAACTAGGGAAACTATTAGTAGACGGATATTTGTAACTTTTTTTTAATGAAATAAAAGTGTTTCTAAACTAAGAAAGCACTTGCACTAATAGCTTATGTACATCAAGATTCTACTAGTACCAGCTAGTGGTTGAACAAAAAGTTGATGTATATCACACACATACATATTATCTGAGTAGGCCTAAATAAATAAAAGATTTAGAAGAGAAATTAACATAACGATAATTATTTGTTTTTGTTTTTTTAACATGAGAATTGTTTTCAATGAAATGTATTTCTTATCATAATTGAAAATGTAATAGCCAATTTTATTTTTGTATATACTCAACAACTTCCACAAAATACATTATAGGAACTTTAGTTTTATTTTTTTTAGGTGAAAATTAAAGGTATGAAAATTTTTATAACTTATCTAGTATCACAGTGATGACATTTCTGAATTATTCAAAGGTGTTTAGTTATAATTTCTTAAGTTACTTTTATATTTACTTACAGTTCCCTCTACTGGTGCTGAAGGAAAAGTACGAAGTACAAACACCAAGCGTAACTCCAATACAGCGCCTTTTTTACCCGAAGGATTTACACAACAGATTGCTCACCGATTGAATCAAGCTGTTATATCAAGACAGACAAGTGTCTCTAAAGAAAACCAAGGTATCCAGCAAGGTTTACCAGATGCTGGAATTTCAAGGTATGTAATTTAATCAAAGTTTATTTTTGGCTTCACAACTGTAGGCATGAAAGATTAAGTAAAAAATATTAGAACTTGTCATCGAGAAGTGGTATACATTACTCAGCTTTTGAAAATTTATAAATATCTCAATATAATTCCCAAGAATTTGACAAGAAAGCTTTTTGTTTTTTCATTAATATGATGTTTTGTAACTGTAAAAGATGGAAGTTTGTTGTAGTAGTTCTAATGTTTTATTTTTTAGGTGTTTGATTTCTTCACTAAATGTCACATTGTTGAATACTTCTACTCATATTTTTAGTTACATTAACACTGTGTTGCAATATTCTTAGTGAAATTAAGAAACACTATACCTAGTATGCTGCGTGAACTTAAATAGTGCATGAAATATTAAATAGTTAGACAAACTAAAATTTTAAAAATCATCAATAGTAATAACAAATTTTAATTAAAAACAATACTGGGTTTTACATGTTTATTTGATAATAGTAACACCATCATTATAAAACATTATGTTGTATGATACATATTTTCATATTTTGAATCAGTTGATAGATCATTAGTTAGGCCACATTTGGAGTATTGGACTCCTTACCTTGGAAAGGGTTCAGAGTAGGGCTAATATGATGATACCTGGGATGGGAAGGTTGTCATACGAGGATAGGTTAAGATCTCTTAACTTGTTTTCTCTTTAAGGAATTGATAGTGCATCATCCTGTTATTGTATTTAATGGTAAAAACAGTAGGACTACGGGCCACAAACGTAAATTTTGGCAAGGTAGGAGTCATCTTCAGCTAAGACAGTTTTATTTTTCTAACAGGGTGATTGGTCTTTGGAATGGGTTGCCTTCAAATGTGGTACATGCAGTTAATTTACGGGAGTTTAAGGGAAAGCTTGATGACCGTTTGAATAATAAGGGCTGATTTTGAGTTTAATTCAGTGAATAGAATGGCATAGCTGGACCAAAAGGTCCCTTGTTGCTCTTTAATATTATGTTATGATTCTATTATACTCCAGAAAGCTTTAATAATAAAATTGACTGTGGGTGTGCCTTGATGTTTAGAAGAGTGTATCCAAGAAATATTTCAAATATATTTTAATTTATTCGCCTAAAAAATGTGATAAAAACATTTTTTTTGGTAAATTATTTATTTTTTCTTTTTAGGATTAAGAGACAGAGTATGAGAGAAAACAAACCTCCACCAGGTGGAGGAAAACCTAAGCCACCAACAAAACCTAAACCTGCTTTGCCACAGTGTAGGGCACTGTATGCTTATGATGCACAAGACACTGATGAACTTTCCTTTGAGGCTGGAGTTTTGATCAGCATTGTAAAACAAGGTGAGGTTAAAGTGAATAAATACCACTCGTCTACTTACAGAACTAGAGGTAATATGGTAATTTGAAAGCAGTTTTTCTGGGTAAAGAGGTCTTTGAGCTAATAAGTTACACAACTATTTTAATGAGCATTAATTGTGACTTGACTTGCAAATGATAAGATAGCTGGATGTTATCTTCTAGTTTATTTCAAGAAATAAGTGTTCTCTGTTTTAAAATTTATATATATATATCAATAATCATGTGGTAACATTATTCTTATAGCAACTAATACTTAATAAACTGATTAATTAATAAATAATTAATCCCACCAATTTAATTTTATAAATTTTGGATGAAAAGTTTAATTTTTAAAAGCCCAGCTTCTTCAAATCATAAATATGATGAATACATTTTAATACTAGCTTTGATTTTATATATTTAGACATTATAGGTACACTATCCTACCAAAAGTCATGGGACATGGGTAGTTATGAATAAAACATGTCTTTATTCCAAGAAATTAATAGCGTGTTAGCCCGCCTTTGGCCGTAATGACTGTTTCAATGCGTCATGGAAAACTGTCTACTAATTTCTGGTAGAAAGTTGGTGGTATTGTGCTTCACTCATCCTTTAAAACATTAGTAAGCTCCACTACTGAAGGGGGGGGCCGTCTAATTCTGCATTCCAGTTTATCCCAAAGATGTTCTATTGAGTTGAGGTCGGGGCTATGTGCTGGCAATGTTCCGATGTTATTCTCTTCAAACCACAAGTTCACAATCCTTGCTTTGTGACATTGAGCATTATCATGTTGGAAGGTACCATAAAACTGCCACAATGTAGGACACACAGAATTGTTCAGAGCATCAGTGTAGGACTCGGCATTCATTGATCGATGAGCTGCGACCAGTGGACCTAGTCCATACCACGAGAAGCCCCCAGACTATGATACCGCCACCTCCAAACTTCACTGTTGGGACAACACATTCAGGTAATAAGCGTTTTCCAGGCATTCTTTATACCCAAACACGTCCACCAGACTGGAAGAGCATGTAGTGTGACTCGTCATTCCACAGGACCAAATTACATTGATCCAGGTTCGGTGTTCCTTGCCCCATGCCAATCAACAGTGTATATTTGTTTTTAGCATACAGCTCCCGATGTGTCGTGAAAACACTCATAAGATTGCCTGTGGCTGCTCGCATCTCCAAACACAGATTCTATAGGATCTGATTGTGAGATGAGGTAATCAGCCATCTCAAGGCGTGTCGGCTCTTGTAAGTCAGTATTTTACGCCTACCTTGTTGTTTCTTGGGCTCATTGTCACCTGTGGACTGCCATATCTTCAGCATGTTGCCAATTGTCAACCTGGGAATGTTTAATTATTGTGCATTATCACATACAGACATTTTCCCTAAATGACATCTAATTATCCTTTCCCCCCCCCTGAAACTCTGTTAGCTTATCGTTCACCGTAAAAGTTTAAAATGACTTACAAATGAACCACTGATCACCTTTATAGGCCAAACTATTATCATATTTCATTGTCACACCCATTTTCCTGCAATCAGAGATGTGTCCCATAACTTTTGGTGGGATAGTGTACATGTCAAACTGTAACTTCAATTCTTAGTAATAAAAGGCTGATTCACTGTAGTTTCAGCACAGGGTAGTCAGAGGATAGGAACATATATTTTTAGAAATCATATATATAATGGAAAACAAATTCCAAGTTTTCTTGATGTTGAACTTCAAAATTCAACTTTTTGAAGAGTTTGTTTCTCCAACATTTATGATCCTTCCTATTGCAATAGTCCCTTGGTGGGTCAGCGGTAAGTTTACGGACATACAACACTAAAACCTGAGATTTGATTCCCCATGGTGGAGATAGCCTGTTGTGTAGCTTGGCACTAATAAATGTTGTATTTAAATTTTATTTTCCAATTTATAATAAGAATAAATCACACTCATTTTGAAAAAAGTCCAACAGTGGATATGACACGCACCTAAAATAATATGTTGGTATAGAGACTTTTTTTTTCTTTTTTGTACGGAGTTTGAAAAGCACTAAAATAACTATATCATGTCTTTTTAAATTCTGTCATATTTTCAAAACTTAATTCAACTTTGTAAACATATTTTAAAAATTTTTAACCAGAATATTTTCATTGAGTTGTTGAACCATATGAAAGTCGATCTAAATGTTTATGAATTAAGGTTTATAAATTGTGAGAAATGATAATCATGAAATTATTCTGACTTTTGATCAACTTGTGCTTCTTTAGATCCCTCTGGATGGTGGTTAGGTAAGCTGAAAGGAAAAGAGGGACTTTTTCCTGGAAATTATGTGGAGGTTTTGTAGTAAACTATTTAAATAACATGAAATTAAAACACATTTAGTGTACTTAAACGTGCCTCACTTACAATGTATCACTTTTTGTATTGATATTATTGAGGAGAAAATTGAAATTTTCACTGCTTGTGCATTGTAATAACATTTTTTTTAGTGGTGATTCATGATTGTGATCAGCCTAGTGAGGTTTTCATTTGTAAATTGATTGAAACTTCTTAGCGTGATTAAAATGTCTATTTTCCTGTTTCTCGCAAAGAAAATAAGAATGAACATTCCAGCAATGTGTTTAAAGGCTTTTTCACTGTTGATGCCAGAGAGATAGAAGTATTTTGTAGCATCTATAAAAACGTGTCGCAACTTATAATTCTGATGTGAACAGTTTTTATGTGTCTGTTAACACGTTTTCCTGAAGTAATGTTGGTAATAACAATATGTGAATATTGATTGTATAATAAGAAATGTATTACTTGGCCATAAAAGTGTAACTTTAAATGATAATACAATAAAGCAGAAAAAAATTATATTTTCTAGTCTTAGTGACTACATCCAAATATTTTTATTTTAGAAGTCGAAATGGATACACATTATTTGTGATTATTAATTTATTTTTCCTTTGATATATTTTTTATACTTTTTCTGTGAGTACACCTACTTATTCTTCATATAATTAAAATGAATATTCAATACTTTGATAGCACTTTACATAAAAATGTGCACATAAATATAAATATTACACCATTGAATATCTTTGTCTAACAAACGTTACAAAAAAATATTCGGCTAATATATATATAAATTGGTTGAAAAAATAGATTTTAAATAATTTTACTGCCACTCTTCATTATAGATGGTTCTTCTTTAGTTTTTTCTTGTAATGTCTTCTTTGTCTTTCAGCTTTGCTCTTTATTTGTAATAAGTTTTTAAAAAGAAACATTATGATCCTAATGAGATACTTATACACAGAAAAACCTTTTAAACGAATAAACTAGGTGCAAGTTAGCTAATGATACTAAAAGTGTCTTACCTTTTAGTGGTTAATTTCATCAATTCTTTAGATAACATCGAGGATGTTTAATTAATATATTCAAATATTTGGACAAAATGCTAATAATCCTAATTTTTTTATTGTTTTAAAACTTTGGGAAAACCTAAAAAATGCTCTTTTTTTAAGTGTCAACCTTTCTGTGACATCTGATCAAAACCCTGTGTTTACCAGCTCAAAAATCTATTAAGTAAAATTTAGAAACAGTTAAAATAAGTGCTGATTTGATGTTAGTTAAGATTAATCAAAAATGAAGTTTTTTATAATATACAGTTATTGATTTTTAGACCTATTGTATTCAATTTTACCTTCAGAATTGTGAGTACCAACTGTTTGATTTTTATTTAAAATGTAAACACATGTACTGGAGTTATGCGATTTTTAAATTTAGATTTTAAGTTGATAAACATGTAGATAATTATCAGATGTATTGATTTTGAGCAGTGGAAATGTAAATCATGAGAATAAATTATTTATTATAAAATTATGCAGGCCTTATTCACAAGTTGGCATATTAATAAAAAATTAAATCTTAGAATCATTTTCAATAATTTATAACTGTTTTAAAGGAAGACTAAGTTTTAGAACATTAGTGCTGTATTTATTCGGTTTTCATCAATTTTGTTTTCCTTGAGCTAACTATTCCACTGGATGGTTTACAAATAATTAAAAAAAAGTTTTTCCATAACCCACAGTCAAACCACAACTTATCAAACTGTTAAAGTAATGGAATATTTATTAGATAAGAAATAAGATCTCCTTATATTGCAGGCCAGGTGTGGCTTAGTGGTTACAGTGCTGGACTGTGGATCAAAAGTTCAAGTTATGATAGCCGTGGGCATGTCCTGAAAGTAACAGTCAATTATTTTATTTAGATCAAACAGCTGGACAAAGCCCTTACATAAGCAAATTCTGCTCACTTGGTGCCTTCCTTCTGGTCAGTTGGTTCAAAATTAGGGATGGCTATACCTGAACCATAGGAGTATCTGACCCAACCATTTAGCCCACAATTGCATAGAGTGGAGCTCGTACTCGTAACTCTCAGTTTCTCTTTATGTTGCTTTACAAATAATATTGTATCTTGCATAACGGAGGATGACTAGACATGTAGAGAAGTTGCGGAAATAAATTAGGCACAGTTATACAACAGACTTTGGCCTTTATTTTTGTGGGCAACTTTAATTCCTCAGAAACAATAATTGAATTATAATTGTTGGTATTATGTGAAATACATATTCCACAGATTTTTAAGTATTCTTCAGTTGCTACAGATCCAACCCAACTGACGAGTGTTGGTACTCAGTGAAAGTCCTCTTTGGCAGTGCTGTAGGACACACATTTCTCCGATGTCTATTTTTATGCACCTCTCATTGAAAATCGGTAACAGACTAACTTAAGAAATTGAGAAAATAAATAACATGCACTTCACTTTTGTTAGGCCTAAAAATTTGGATATTTTTACACCTCTACAATGAAATATTATAAGTCTGCAATCTACGTTTGTTAGGCTTAAAAAAATATGTTGTTGCTATAATCCTTTGAATTTTACACCACTATAATATACAGATGCAAAAACCAATAGAGATCACTGGAGGATTAAATTTTTCACGTATTCACTGGCACTTAACAAATGATTGATATAACTAAAATATCTAAGTTGATTGATTTACTTATAACGTTTTCTTGGGCCTATATATAATAGGTGTTATCTAAAAATTCTATTGGATAACCAATCTGATATACAACTCAAGCAAATATTAATAACTTGCATTGTTTTCCTGATACTGCAAATTACTATGTTTATGAACAACAGTGTGTAAGTAGATACATTTGAAGCTTTGGTAAGCGATCTAAGATCCAATGGATATACAAAGAACTACTCAAAAGATTTTTGAGGCCTGACTGATCAATTCCGAGTCTTTCTGGATTATTTACAGTTATCTTGAAATGAGTTTTGTGTTAAAGATAATCATGACATCACTTTTGTTTTTCAGAGATTAATTTGACACAAGTTCCTACAACGTTAGAATATAGAAATTATCTGCATTATACAAATTTTATTCTTATATAAAATACATCAAGTTGTACAAAAATATACTGACACAAGAATTACAAACATCAAGCACTCCAACAATGATAAGAGAGAGATCCAAAAATAGTGTATGATGTTGAAGAAAACTGATCGCTAGTATACTGGAAAAAGACTTGATATACTATTGCTAAAAATTTTAGGAACAAAAAATCATTAAATATCTCATTTCTTGCTACACTGCTGCCTAAATTAAAGCAAAAGTGTAAATAAATACAATATATATATAAAGGTAAATAAAACATTATAAACTTTCATTACTGACCATAAACAGATACATACGTAAAAACAATAATAAACTAAAATGATGTGTTATATAATACAAAGAAAATTTCAAACATTAAGAATGAGATACTTTCTTTGACAGGCCACGAGAATCTTGACTATCAGGATTAGTCTAGGAATTGTTCTGGATTGTTGAATATTTTTTGAGCCAAGCTTCCCTGGGAACCTAAACTTGATAACTTGCTACCAATACACATCTGGAATTGTGTTACTTGCAGTTGAGAATCGCATTGTATGTCATGAAAAATGTGAATAAGCCCTGGGTCAGCTGCTCGAAAGACAGAGATGTTACTGTGTACCACTTTAGAATACAAATCAACATCTTCCTTGCCCCAACCATGAATTGTTGTATCCAGCCCTCCAACAGCATAAAGATCACTATTATACAAGCTTACTATCCCATACCCAAACTGTCGCCAGTAACCCGTTTCGTCATGAATGAAACTTGGTTTAGAATCCTTTGGTACAAACTGTGGACTATACTGACTGAATACTATAGGAAAGTACACTTGTTTTCCCTGGACTGTGTTTAAACGAACACGCTTTAAAACGTTTCTATCAAAAAACATATCCACATCAATAAAAAAAGAAGAGCATCTGAAGGAAAAAGTTTAGCACCAATCTCAAGAGCCATTGCCCGTGAGAACGAACCACTAGATTCTAAGAGCCTCAATGAGTATTTTGGATATCGTATCTGTAATCCCTGTAAGGCTGTCTTAGCGTCAACACTGTCACCGTCACTCATACTAAACAGCACAACTGCCAATGTTACTCTTTCTCTGTTCTGCAAACAAACCTCTTCAAAATTTGATAAAAATCTCTGAAATATTGGAGTTCTACCAGCTAATGGAAGAATAAAATTGATTTCTGTAACTTTGTTTAGTAAGTTGGTACTAGAAATATCAGATTCTGAAGGATCCTCATTCCTCATTTCATCTGTAATGTACAATGAAGCAATTTCTCTTATTTCAGGCTGAGAAAATGTTTGTTGTAAATATGCATGACGACGCACTGGGACAGTCATCTTTCTTCCCCTGTATTTCTTGTATTTCATCATTAGATCAAGAATGTAGTCTACTCCATAAAGTGGGTTCACTCTTTGATAGCCATACAGGATATCTTGAAACTCAATGACTCTTCCACGCTGTTTTGAAAACTTATTAATCATTTCCATCATTTCCATTACAGTGTCATTTATAGCTGTCTGTGTGTAGGCTTCGATCCGTCTCTTTGGGTTAGGATTATTGGCAGAATACATGTGCTTACTGAAGAAATCCCAAACCAATATATCTTCACGACTTTTTGGATGATATCTATTTAGATGGGGATTCACTCCCAGCTGCTTGGTATGACAAAAGCCGGTGTCATTCAGAGTTAAAGAATCATTTGTTTCCAATAACATATTCATGTTCAAGATATCTCTGTGAAGAAGTAAGGTCCGATACCGCAGCTCCTGCGACTGTAAATGAAGGAAATAGCTGTGAAGTCGATATAAGTATGCAGGTTGTTTGATAGGATGGAGTGTAATGGCTCTATGGACTTCTTTCATTTTCAGTCGACCCATGAAAGTTTCTTCTCCGGCAAAATTCTGGTAGAAAATATTCTGCATCTACAGAAATAATAACACTGTTTATCTTTTTCACAAAAAACAAAATTATTTCATTGAAATCTTTGTCTAGTTTCACTTCAGTAACAAAAAATGGTTTAAATAATTAGATCATGTTAATCCCAGCTTTGTCTGCATCTTAATTCATCTTACATGAAGCATTTTGTCAATTACATAGTTGATCATTTTTCTGTGATACTTGTAAATAATTTAAAATAACACTGAAGCACTTTGATTTTAATGACTGAAAACAGATGCTGAGTCTCTAACCACCAGGTGGGGGTCTCCACAATTTAACGTTCAATCATTAGATCATTTTATATATCCAATAAGAGGTTACTCTAGAGAGAATATAAAATTTACGTACGTCTTAAGTTACTCATCGCTAGTCAACTCCTTTCTAAATGTAAATCTCATAATTCCCTGAGACACTGAAAACTTTTTATTTGAATAACATGTTCAAATCAGTTGCATTAAAAAACGAAGAAGAGAGAAACCGAGTTTACAACACTGATTCAAATAGGTTTACTTAAAAATAAAAACGTAAGAATCAGTAAACTATAAAAACTAACCAAAGTTAACTGTAACTTTCCGTATTCACATACACTAAAATTTGAATGGTATCAGACTCCCAGCAGTGTCTGCTACTACCGGCTATTAAAGTAGTCTAAATTTAACAAATTATAGGTTGAAAATTACTGCAAAAAACACTATTTTTAGTGAAATCTCTCTCGTGGAGATGCTATACGGTAATCGATCAAGTCTGATAGAACCAAATATGGGTATATATTTCAAATGTAGTTCTTCCCTTCTACCTAACAACTCAGAGTTATTATTTTTACACTGTAACTGAGAATATTAATTACTAATTCCTTAAGCTCTAATAAATGATCTCCCCTCAAGTAGTTACACATGAATTATTCTATTTAACTGAATGTTACATTTTAAATGATGATTGAAAAAATCGGTTTCTTTAAGTATACATTTTTTATAAGTTAAAGTTGCTATTACAGACTCTTTGGATGGTTAAACAGGTTTTAAAGGTTGAGCTTCAGGTATTAAAGATGCACTAGGAGACCTAGTAAAACAGACATTATGAGACAAAATATTCCACTGTAACCCTTAACAGAGAAGATATTTGGTCTAAGAACAAGTCTAAATGTGGACATAAAAAGCTTAGTTCCTACTTTTAACCAGGGGCGTCAAGAGCCAGCCCAAGCCCCGGGGTCATTGCCTCCCCATTCATTCTGTTTATTAACTTTTGCCGAATTTTCATAAAATAAATTTAGGTGACAACTTTCTTCATGAAAAAGCAGTAGCCATTTTAGCTCATTAAGTGGTATGCATTTTCTAGTGAGCTTTGGAATATCCCACGGCCAGGCTCCCCTCCCCTCAGCCCTGCTTTTAACTATAACATTTCATCACTGAGAAAAGACATTTTGTCTCAGAAAAAATCTAAACATGGACTTAAAAAGCTTATTTTATACTTTTAACTATAACATTTCATCATACAGTACTTCCAGCTATGTAACAATATTTTTTGGTAACAATACTGATTTTCTTTTTCTGTTCACTGGTTACTTTAACACGCAGTCTGTGAGTCAGGGACACATTTTTGGTGGACTGATTCCCAAGAAAACCTTTCCAGTATTCTCCTTTTTTAAATTTTCAACAGAGATTTGAACTCCTTGTATTATAAGGAACCTAAATAGCTCACCAGCATGCCCAAATTCACTCTATTTTCAGGGTATGAAGGAGTAAAACCCATACCCCCCCCCCCATTACACACATTGCACAATACAAGATCTGGTTCCTCAGCTCTAAAAAGCTGTTTTTCCATGGTTTTCAAGAGTTCTGTCAATATACATGACCGAGGAAGATTTAATAAAGCTTATTTGTCATTATAAAATAGCTAAGTGTGGTATCTACCTGTCTAAGTGTGGTATCTACCTGAAGTGAGCACTTGTACTATTTTGTGCAAGACGAACACTCTTTGGTCAACCATCTAAACTCCAAGGGTCTGTAAAAACATTACTGATAGGTGAAACCTTTTGGCAATAAAATGTAGTTTTCTTGAGGTTAAAAAATCAAGTTCTTTATTAGAGTACATTATTTTGGTTCTAACACGAATACCAGAAATCATGACACCCTCTGTAGCCCACCCAATCCCCCAACATTGGTCTCATAAACTTGTTAAATGTGTCAATGTTTTCCAAGACTGAGGATTGATACCAGTGAGCATGGATGAAATATCAATAAATAAATGACATTAATATAAGTAGATAAAGGCTGTGTATGTATATATTTATTTGTTATATTCAATATTGGAATGAGTTGGTTGAATACTAACCTCATAAGACCAGGTACAAGGTATACCGACAAATCTGCGTATACACCTTCCAACTTCAACATCTTCGTGTGTAGAATATAGGTGTTTAAGACAATAACGTATATGAGGTGCCAAAAGTCGTAGCGTCTCCCTACTCATTAACATTCCAGGACCACCCATACAAAAGTTTTCACCGTCATCAAGGCTCAGTTGTCCAAATTCTTCTTTATTCCCAAGTCCAGCCTGACCAATGAACTGAGCTTTACTACTGTTGATAGACCGTAAAAATTTTTCAAGCTTGTCTGTCCGAACATAAACATCATCATCTGCCCGCATGAACCATTCAAATTTATCTAGAAAGTGGTCATGCATGTACTTAAGCATGAGAAAAGATTTCTTCTGTGGAGGGTAAGAGTCATCAACTCCTGGTAACGTCACCAATGGAAGCTGTGATGATGCCTTCGAATTACTGCTAGAAAAAAATACAATTTTTCCTGGGATTGTTTTGCCCCAAGTCTCATAAACAGCTACTGCTCTTGAGTCAAGAAACTTTTCTGCTGTCATCACTCCTACGAAAAGTAATCGCTTATCCTCCGTCAAAGTAGTTAGATCTACAGGTGGGGCTCGCTTGTACACCACCAAGTTTCCTTGTTTATGAATAAAGCATGAAAATGTGGTTCCTTTTGGGAGAAGGGCATTGTGAAAATACAACGTTAGGAAAAAACCAACAAGAACACCCGCAATTAGACTTAAGACAGGATTTTTCCTTTTCAGTGAGAGTTGCCTAGACAGTCCAAAAACCCAGCTTCTGATTAAAGTTCTCATTGTAACCTGCATTTAGAAGACTTCCACAGCATTCCTATAATTCAATCTATGGTGAAGAAAAAAAGGCATGTCACTAAAGATCACCCAGTAACACTACTATGTTAGAGATGGAATAACAACCTTAAACTTTATAGTTCTAACTAGGAGTATGCAGAGTCATGTTTTCATGTTAGAAGTGTTTCTCAAAAATGGAATGAAATTGATAATTCTTTACATGTGTTGTTTAGTTCCAGGATAAACTGAAAAACAAATGATTTTTTGTGGAATGTTGAAATTGTTTAATAAAACTTCTTTCAAGGTTTATGTTTTCTTAATGCACGTTTGACTAGTTCTGAAATACATTTTTCTAAGAAAAACAAACATGTTCATTAATTTGTACTACAGAAAAAATGTCATGATACTCAATATCCCTAGGCTATGAGCAAAGCTACTTGCTATGCAAATTTATCCAGTAACAAAAATACTGTGTTAAATCATGTAAATTATTTAATTTCTGTAGTTCATATTGGTGTATAGAAGATATATTGTGTTTTAGTGAATGCTTCTGAAGAAGCTGTAAAGCAAAACATTAAGTGTCTAATTAAATAAAAACATTTTGGTGTTATAAAGTCATTTATTTCTAGTATTAATAAATCAAGTAAATTTTGAGCTGCCAGGTGAAAATAAATTTGTTTAAAAAAATATATATATAAATCTTTTACTTATAAAAAAATATATAAAACTCATTATTCCAGAAAAAAAAGGTTTATCATTTACTCAACAGTGGTATTAATGGTAAAGTAGCTAAGATAATTTTTACAAAAATAGTTTTGGCAATATCTTTATAATAAGCCTACTAAAAGCAATTTTCAAAATCACTGGGTATGACTAAATCAAGATGAAGAGCTAATGTTTCTGGCATGATGAAATAGGAAACAAAAATTAGTTAACTATTCTTATAAAGATGATTATAAATTACCAAAGCCTTATTTGAAAGAGACAACTAACAAAACACTGTCTTGATGAAAAAATAAAATTGTTTGTAAATTTAAATGCAAAATCTTATAAGGAATAATACACCAACTAAATCTGTCATCAGTAAATAATAATCATAGTGCTAAGATTTCTTGCATGATCACATAAATATTTATGAACAAAAAGCTAAAGGCATATAGCTTTTATATGTGAAAAACAGGAATATGTACTATATACAGGATGTAATTTCTTACTCTTAATTACCTTCATTATTTTTCTTCCTACTGCCTAACAGCTATTTCGTTTCAGGTTTTTACTTTCTAATGTTTCTAAAAATTTGAAATTCTATAAATCTGCAGGTGAGCCAAAATATAATTTTTTATAAAACAGGCTAACACTTGGACAAACTAAGAGGAATATAGAAAAGACCCATCTGAACTTAACATATTTTTTTAATTCAACTTTAGGAATGTGGGAAATAAAAAACCATCTGCAGTTAACTTATTTATTGGAAGTAAATATAATTTTTGACAGAACAGTTGTATAAGTATAACTTGCTACATGTTTGTAAATCTAGAACCAGAAATTTCAATTGGCAGAATTATTTTAGATTTTATAAAAAAAAAATTAAGTTTATTTTCAGACTTCTTAGTGCAATTTTAAGGGATAACTTGAAATTTTCAATCCTTCAATTTCATTGTCTATTTCAGTATTTGTTAAATTACAAATACGATATCACGTACTGCTTTTGAGCCTAAATGTAAATAAAATCAATTGTTACCATCACTGTCTCAGCCAAGAGTGTTATGCATTAGTTTACAAATAGTACTAGAGTAACATTAACAAAACAATATACAAATTAAGTTTCTGAAAACGAGTTACAACTTTGAGTAGTTACACTAGTACTACTACAACTAGTAGTAATACGGTTAAAAATGATAATTGATATTGCACACAATAACAGTATTACTAAAACGTTGTATCTGTTAGAGTGCTTGATTATAAAATTTGAATTTACAATAACAAGTGTCATAAAATAAAAATTATATATATTCTTTCATTAATTTATATTATTAGAAACAAATCACAAATATTAAAACTTACAAAAATAAGTTTCCCTCTGAATGTAAACGTCACACATGTTTTCATTTTCTCACTATGCCCTCTATCAGAAAAGCAATACCTAAAATAATAACAAAATTAATGAAAAATTGGGAATTTAAAACCTGCAAATAGGGATCGTAAGAAAAGTAACAAATCCTGGTTGGAGATACTGTAGACATTATTTACTCAAATTAGATACCCCTATTTTAGCTCCATGCTGTTACTTTGACTTATATATGAGGAACTATAGTGAAAAGCCTTAACGACTATTTTTATTTAATGCTTACTTTAGTCATATTCAAGATATGCATATAAAAACCGTGGGTGATATCGACTATATTTGATCTAGGCTCACTTTACTCATATTTATAATGTATATGTGAAGAACGATAGGTGATAGGCCTAACGTCTATATTTACTTTATGCTTACGTTAGTCACATTCATGATATGTATATAAAAACCGTGGGTGATATCATCTAAATTTAACCTAGAGTCACTTTACTCATGTTTAAAATATATATGAGGGACTATAGGTGATAGGCCTAACGTCTATACTTAATTTTTGCTTACTTTGCTGATATTGATGATATGCATATCAAAATCGTGGATGATATCGTTTAGATTTGATCTAGGTTTACTTTACTCATACTTATATTATACATATGAGTAACTATAGGTGATAGGCCCAACGCCTATATTTAACTAATACTTGCTTTTCTCATATTCATGATATGTATGTAAAATCCAATGGTGATATCTTCTATATTTGATCTAGACTCGCTTTACTCATATTTACAAAGTATATATAAAGAACTCTAAGTGATAGATTTAACGTCTATATTTGATTTATGCTTACTTTAATCATTTTCATGATATGTATATGAAAACTGTGGGAATATCGTTCCTTTATTGATATAGGCTCACTTTACGCATATTTATAATGTATATGTGGAGAACTATA
>NW_013669031.1:70604-71402 GCF_000517525.1 Limulus polyphemus
GTGGAGAACTATAGGTGATAGGCCTACCGTATATATGTAATTATACTCATATTCATAATATCTATATGAGGAACTATAGTTAATAGGCTTTACGTTTATATTTAATTTATGCTTACGTTAGCCACATTCATGACGTGTATATGAAAACCGTGAGTGATATCGTGTATATTTGATATAGAATAACTATATTATATTTATAAAATATGTTTGAAGAACTAAAGTTGATGGGCCTAACGTCTATATTTAGTATATTCTTACTTCAGTCATATTCATGATATATAGAAGAGAACCGTTGGTGATATCGCCAACATTTGATATAGGCTCAACTTACTCATATCTATAATGTGTACATCAGGAACTATATGCGATAGACCTAAAGACTATATATAATTAATGCTTACTATACTCATATTCATGATATTTATATTAAAACCGTGGATGATATAGTCCATATTCGATTTATAATCAATTTACTCATATTTATAGTGTATATATGAAGAACTATAGGTGATACGGCATATTTAATTAATGTTTGCTTTAGTTATAATCTATTTTCATAACACAAAAAATCGTGGATGATATCGCCTATATTTGAGCTAGACTAACTTTACTGATATTTATGATGTATATATGAAGAACTATATGTGATAAGCTTAACATATATATATATGTAATTTTTGCATACTTTAGTCATATTTATAATATGTATATGAAAATCGTGGGTGAAATTGTGCATATTTGATCTAGGCTCATTTTAATCATATTTATAAAGTATATATGAAAAACTCAGGTGATAGG
>NW_013669031.1:71702-78484 GCF_000517525.1 Limulus polyphemus
AGTCACTTTACTCATGTTTAAAATATTTATATATGAAGAACTATAGGTGATAGGCCTAACGCCTATACTAAATATTTCCCAGTTTGCCCCTGAGGAAGAAAGGTTCACCTTTCGAAAGCCCTCGGGTTATAGCGTTTTTATTCATTTCTATCAGGACGTCTTGGACCTATGTGTTTATCTAACATCATGAAACTGTTGATATTGATGATATGCATATGAAAATCGTAGGTAATATCGTATATGTTTGATCTAGACTTACTTTACTTATATTTATAAGAAACATATGAAGCACTATAGGTGACAGGCCTAACGTCCATGGTTAATTTATGCTTATGTTACGTCTCCGTTTGTTAATTAACTTCCCGTAACTTCGTTCCGACGAAACTTTAGCGACACAAGTTCTTAATAAAACTGGTTTATTCTTTCCGAATACAACTTTACGATACACTTATTTTCAACAATCGCGCTAAAACAAACGCTATATCAACGAACGTCAATAATACTTCTGACTGCAGTTCAATTACTCACTATCTTCACACACACATTACATTATTCTCGCGTCACGTTGTCACCCTCTTTTATATACCAGACTACCCTATATCTAGTAAATACTAGAGCATTCGCCAAGGTACGGGATAGTTCTAGAAACGTGGCGTCACACTAGTCATGTGACGCGCTGACGCAACACTTACTTTACTGATAGAAATAATATGTATATGAAAACCGTGGTTGATATCGTCTATACTTGATCTAGACTTACTTTACTCATATTAATAATGCATATTTGAAGAAATATAGGTGAAAGGTCTAATATCTGTAATTAAGTTTGGCTTGCTATAGTCATAGTATATGAAATACCGTGGATGATGACAGTCCTGCCTTCTTAACGCTATTTCTACAAGTAATGAAAAATGTTTCGTAAATGTAAAATGATGTAGGGATGGCATGTGTGCTTTCTTGTGCATTTTTATGTGTACAACTCCATCAATCAATAGCAAAGTCTTTAAAGTGTTGTTTGAACTGAATCTTTACTGTTTAAGGTACTTTTTGCCCGAACGCTCTATTAGGGTTTTGTGCAATTATTTGCGATCGCTATTATGAACCACTATCGTGGTTCACGATAATAATGAATAAGAAATTAAATACGATGATTATCACAACTCATAAGTCATCATTTTAATTAAGAAATTTCAAATATACTGATAATAAGACACATCCAAGAACTATTTTATTAATTTATGGAACTTAATTTTGTTACAATATAGCTTCACGCCAATGAAACAACACCAACATTTGTTAAAAGGCAAATAGAGCACAAGTTTATAAGAAATATTTTAATGTGAATATGTATTTTAGAGAAATGTCCTTTCTACGATATTTGTATATAAGAAATACAAATTTCTCTAAATGTATTGTTTGTTTGCAGCTAAGCACAAAGCTGCACAATGGTCTTGTTGTGCTCTGCCCATCACGGGTATCGAAACCCGGTTTCTAGCATTGTAAATCCGCAGACATATCAGCTCTGCCACTGGGGGACCTCTAAATGTAAAAGCGATAAAAATAAAATGAAACCTCGTAAGTTTATGTAGCATATCACTATTACATTTGCACATCTTCATTTTATTTAAATACAAAATAACTTTCAATTAAGATGCTTATATTTTAACGAACAAACATATAGAATAACTACGGATATATAAGTGGAAATAACTAAAGTATTAATTTTATATGATTATTATTTGAAAATAACAAAGGCTGCACTTTGAAACATAATTCCATTCTTACATACAGACAAACACGATGGTTTAGCTACTACTTTTCTTATAATTGCCATCTATCGGCCGTTTTTCTTTTCTTTCTTTCTTTTGTATATATAATACGACCTTCAAAACAGCAAGTTCACCGTTTGGCTTTTCTGTAAGAGTGTTATATAACTTATATTTTTTGTAAAGGGAAATTCCTGCATATAACTCATAAATTTCTCCAAATTTTCCCGTCATTATGTAATAAATATTGATTTATCTTTCCGATAACAAATAATCCTGCATTACTAATTATTATGCTTTTGTCTGTAGATAACTTTATTTTGCTGTTTTGCTTGTAGAGAAATAATTTTAATTTATTTTCTATCTCGAAGTTTGTGGATTAGAAGTTAAACCGTCAAAACCAAATAAGAATTTAATAACCCAGTAACTGACAGTGATCTGTTTTAGTTTTTACTACTATACAGACACTACAAAACTTGCATAACTGTAACAGTGTAAGTAGGTGTCACGCCTTCTCATTTTTATTCTATTTCTAAATATATGTATGAAATGATAATTTTATTTCTGTGCGATGTATACAGTTTGTAATGTTTAGTAATTATTATTGTCATAACATACGACACAGAAAATTTTATTAATTATGTCACCTATGGCAACAGTGTTGACGTTCCGCACATATTTTTTTTTCTATATATTGATGCCAAAGTCGTCTTAAATTAACATCTTCATAGTTCACGTTGCAAAGGTAGTAGCAGTAGGCCACATGACTTTCCAGTTTTTCTGTTAAGTGTTAGGCCTAGTAAAGGATCTTCTTGTGGTTGTATTAAAATAGTATTTGGTAAAGACAGTATATAGTTAATATCCTAGTACAGTTTCTGGTATAGTAATAATGTATAAATGACTTAAGTATAACCTCATCTTATTACATCGAAGAGATATCTGCGTACTATTACCATAGTATTTCACAAATAAAAAAATTATAAATCTGAAGATGGTTCAGTATAAAACTTGAAAAGGAAACATTGTTTGTTTGTATTGTTTTCTCCACAACATCGGAGAGTCTTGGAAAGAAGCCACTCACTTTAGAAGGGTTAATAATTCATGGAAAATTATAGTAACATAAGGTTATTGTTAAAATATATTCCACAGAAATAAAATTTATTTTTACTAAAAGAAAAACCACTATTTTAGTAATGTAAAAATATGTTTGTTCTACACTATTGTCTACCAATAGATTAAACTTTTTATCTGTTATTAAAATGGTCAAAGAAAACTAAGGTTTATTAATTAATTTTCTGAATCTGTATAGATTTTTAGAACCAACCATGGCCAGCACTGGACAACTTGATACCAACTTTGTTACAATGACTCGTTTTGTTTTGACTGAACAGAGAAAGATACCGTATGCAACTGGTGAGCTAACGCAGCTGCTAAACTCAATCCTGACGTGTGTCAAAGCTATTTCTTCTGCTGTGAGAAAGGCTGGCATGGCTCATTTGTAAGTTGCTATGGATATTTTATACTAGTTCCATACTTCACAAAGTATACAATTATCATAAATTATTGCTCGAGCATTCTTTAAAATGATAAAATTTCTTATCACAAAGCTAATAAAAGTTTTTTTAAAATGAAAGAGACCATTGCATCAGTAAATCTTAAGTGCTTTGTGCATGAATTGTCACTATTTCAAACATTTGTTTGAGACTGAAACTGATTTGTTAAATTCACATCAAAATGAAATAGGGTTCTGAAATGAAAGTAAAATTATATGATAGTTAGTAAAAATACAGTTCTCATACGCTTTATTCAAAACAAAATAATGTATTACATAACAGTTAGTACTTATACTGGAACTAGGACTGTTTTTTTTTTCCTTTATTAATATCATTAGAGAAAACTTCACATGATAGCATACGTTCCTTCTTATCTTGTTTTTTTATTATATTTTATCAGTCCATTCTCTTTTCAAAATAAACCACAATTGTTTGTATATGCTTTTAAAAACTCAAAAAGTTGATTGAAGTTTTTGAATTTATATTATTGAAAATAATTGTAGAAATGCTCGCAGGTGATAAGCGGCCACGAGTCATGTAAGTAAGTTCAAAATGTTCAATTTATCAGTAGTAAATTACATTATTGCAGAAAATACAAAGGCACGGAGAATAAATTGTACAGTGCATTAATATTTTGTATCTGCTTTAAACAGAGTAATTCACTCATTTTCTATGAATGAGTGATTGTTCAATATTCCCAGTATTATACTAACCGAAACCTGATCATGTAACTTTTCAGTCCTGGGAGCCACAAGTGGATCAACACACTACTGCTCATAGTAGTAGGACTGCCTGTACTTTTATATGCATTAATGCCAGTGTGACACTGTGATTGGTTGACATTCAACCAATCACAGTGTTTGAGATGGTTTTTCTTTCATTTCTTGTTAATTATTGTTATTACTTAGGTCTGCATTAATGCCAGTGTGACACTGTGATTGGTTGGATCTCAACCAATCACAGTGTTTGAGATGACTTTCTTTCATTTTATGTTAATTATTATTATTACTATATTTTACATTCTTTTTCCTCTGTCAATTACTTGATTTGTCTTGAGTTTTTTATTATTAATGCAAAATCAAACCTCATTATAATTAGTCCTAACATTACTCTCATGATGCCAAAAAAAAAGCCTGGCACTGGGTGGTGCTGAGGTCATGATATCTATGACCATATCTAAATCAGTCTGTTACTTATTGTAAATAAGTTTATCAGATGTTTTTTTCAATAGTCTATGATCATTCCACTTGAACTGTAATCTCGTAATTTGGCAGAAAACTGATAAGCCAGATGTTTGAGAATGTGGATGGAGTTTTAGGTTGGATGTTGTTACGAAACTCAATTAGAGCTTACAGTTAGACCAGTTATAGTTAATCAAAGAGTTATTGTTAAGTAGATTTTTTGGGATAATTTATAAAGTTAGATTTTCTTTCTGGTTCTTTATTCTTTCATTTGGGTGAATAATTAATTTTTTTATTGACAAAAAGAAAAAAATATATTTTTCTTATACTAGCTAAAGAGGTAATGTATACTTGTATGGAGTATTGTGTTACAGTGGACTCGTGTTTTGTAGTCTGTGCTAATGTTTTGTAATAAGTACACTTTTAGCTCAAACCTACTTATACCTGTGTTTTATTCATAGGTTTGGCATTGCTGGAGAAACAAACATTCAAGGAGAGGAAGTGAAAAAATTAGATGTCCTTTCCAATGATCTTTTTATCAACATGCTAAGGTCTTCATATACAACTTGTTTACTGATCTCTGAAGAGAATGAAACAGTTATTGAGGTTGAGACAGACAAACAAGGCAAATATATTGTCTGTTTTGACCCATTGGATGGGTCATCAAACATAGACTGTCTGGTCTCTATTGGATCCATCTTTGCTATTTATAAAAAGGTGAAAACAGTAAAATAATATTAATATGGAGCATATATTTATATTTATATATTCTAAACTCACACCGGATTCTTATAACTTCCAGGCCCAGCCTCATGTAAGCCAGACTCCACCTAAGAATATTCTCTCCCCCCCTCTCTGTTGTGTATCACTATAAAGGTGTAGGTTTGTAGTCTGAAGGCTAGTCAGAAACTGCATGTGTATTGAGATCCCAGAAATGTACTTTCTTAGCTATTTATGGATATTCTTCATCTTTGTTAACTTTATTATTTGTTAAACTTCTGTTAGTCTGAGCTCAAATTACTGTCATTCCGGCCTCGTAACCATTCCCCCTTTTCACCTAATGTTTCCTGATCAAGGACATTAAATGTGATTGTTTTCTAGATGTAGTATTGCTTTTTTTAATATTTTCATGTACAATATCGAACAGTTTCCAAATATTAATGTTAACTCTAACAGTGTAGAGTATTGCTTTTTTTAATATTTTCTTGTACAATATCGAACACTTTCCAAGTATTAATGTTAACTCTAACAGTGTAGAGTATAGTATAGCAGAAATGTGTAGAGCCAGGTGTTCAGGACATTTTGGTTATGTGTGGTCCTTTATAATTTTACAGGTGACTGAAGGTGCACCTACATTACAAGATGGTCTGCAGAAAGGGAAGAACATTGTTGCTGCTGGTTATGCTCTGTATGGCAGTGCAACAATGGTCGTACTCTCTACAGGAAATGGAGTAAATGGGTTCATGTTAGATCCTGTAAGTTTCATCGGATGTCTTAATTAATTTACATTATTTAGAAGTATTGATATTGTGTAAGGTATTACTGCTCATAATCCTACAGAAATAAGCAACAAAACTTTTAAAGATATTTGTTTTGTTTTAAAAGTCATCTTTTATAACAACTTTTTGTTAGGTGTGATGTTACATCAAAATAATATTGATAATATTTTTTGATACGTTCTTCTTTGGTTAAATAACACAAGGTTTCAGTGAGAAGAGCATATAACAGCATTTCTATTATACTCTGTCTGTTGTACTTCGCTGTTGATGAAGAGTTTTACTCATCTTTGAGCTATCTGGATTACAGAATGTAAAGTTCTTAATTGAGTTTTTGGCTTTAATGGAGTGCTTCAGCATGTTTCTAGAGTTGAACAATGTTTTGGCTTCTATACTAAGGCATTTTTCAGGTGAAAATCAAAATTGTTAACCGTGAAGTGTCATTTTATTGGTTAGCATGTGATAAAGATGCTTGCATTGTACTTGTTTCTTTCTACATGTGTGTGTTGTATGATGTCCTCATTTATTTTATGTACTTTGGTAAGAGAGGATGTCCAGAGGTTACTGACGTTAAATCCATGTCCGTGGTTGGTGTAATTTGATGCAAGTAGTCTAATTTTCATGGAAAATTTATCCAAAACCTACTATGAAAGTAAAAACAACCCATCAACTGGTTAAAACAGAAATCCTTAATCTACTAAATACCATGTTCATGCAGAAATACATACCACGAAAAAAAAAAAAGTCAAACTTTATAAAAAAAAAAGAGGATGCAACCTGCCCGAC
>NW_013669031.1:79456-82529 GCF_000517525.1 Limulus polyphemus
TAAAAAAAAAAAAGACAAACTTTAAAAAAAAAAAAGGGATGCAACCTGCCCGACATATCCAAAGAAATCAGCACTGGTAGAACATAATTACAAAATGGTCATATTGTAAACTTGGACCGACATCAAATTCTGGATGCGGCTCACAGTTGGAAAATCAGGAAAGTTAAAGAATCCTTTTATATTAAATACACTCATCTGAGGCCATGGTTTTGATGTCAGCAACCTCTGGAAAACGTCTCTCGCCAAACTATACAGAACGAATGATGATGATGTCACATAACACTCATCCAGATATACCTACACATAGAATCAAGTACACAGGAAAAAACTCTGTTACAGGACTGTAACACTACACACTTTGACCTCATTATAGAAGCCAATGTGTCGTCCTGTTCTAGAAACAGGCAGGAGTAGTCCATTAAAATCAAAACTGATCACTGTCTCAAATAACCTTGAAACACCGTATATTATGACAGTTGGCTAACTTTCATTTATTGCTGAGGTCTTCAGTATATCTTGTACAGTTGAATTTTAAAACCAACCTTTACATGATTCCTTGGTCTTTTTAATCTGAAAATATTAAAACAAACTTTAAAATGTTTATGAAGAGAAAATTTGATCAGCCTTATAGGCCAACATCTTTTATCAAGATTTTGTATATTTTTTATGCTTTGACCACTTTAGAGATAAAGCAATAATTATTGGAAACTGGACCACTTTCTACAATTTTTATTAATATTTTCTTATTTGATTTGAAAATAGTATCCTCTTGACTGTTGCTGATGATACACTGTGTATATTCTATATTTGTTAACACTGATACACTGTGTGTATTTTATATTTGTTAACACTGATACACTGTGTGTATTTTATATTTGTTAACACTGATACACTGTGTGTATTTTATATTTGTTAACACTGATACACTGTGTATTTTATATTTGTTAACACTGATACACTGTGTATATTTTATATTTGTTAACACTGATACACTGTGTGTATTTTATATTTGTTATCACTGATACACTGTGTGTATTTTATATTTGTTAACACCGATACACTGTGTATTTTATATTTGTTAACACTGATACACTGTGTATATTTTATACTTGTTAACACTGATACACTGTGTGTATCTTATATTTGTTAACACTGATACACTGTGTGTATTTTATAATTGTTAATACTGATACACTGTGTGTATTTTATATTTGTTAACACTGATACACTGTGTGTATTTTATATTTGTTAACACTGATACACTGTGTGTATTTTATATTTGTTAACACTGATATACTGTGTATATTTTATTTTTGTTCCTGATTGGTTGTCATTAATAATAATAACTTCCAATCAGAGTAATCTATGTACTTAGAGCAAAACTAAAAATCAACCTGGTCATCAGTAAAGGTAATTAACTATACTTTTGTTCCATTTCTAGTTATAAAGGTTAGAATACATTGTTTCATTTGGGTACCCTTGTTGTTAATATTATTTTCATCCAGAATCCTAATAATATCTCACGAGGTTTGACCAGTTTAGGTTAGGCTTAAAGTCATACGCTAATCTAATAATAATAAACAATAAATACAAAGTAATGACATTCGATATTCAAACTGGTATGACCAATACTGTTAATGAAAGTGAGGGTAAATAAGTAATACATTATATGTGAATAATTTGTAAGACTTAAGCCTTTACAGTTTTATGAAAGTACATCTCTAATTTGTCTTGTGTTGCACTTTGTCACTCGATAGTAAGAAGCTTGAGACCCATAATTTTGGTAGATATATATTTCTGAAAATAACTAAATCATTTTACGATATGTGTTGTAGGCCATTGGCGAGTTTGTTCTGACTGATCCAGACATGAGAATCAAACCACGTGGAAAAATTTACAGTATCAATGAAGGATATGCTTCTCTTTGGGACAAGACGGTGACAGAATACGTACGGAGAAAGAAGTACCCCGAGGTTGGTATACGATACTTTAATCATTTATTGAAATGCAGAACTATTTAAAACTAAATATCCTATCAGAGCTGTTCATGTACGAAACCCAGTTTTAAACTATCACTAGTGTAAAAGGAACTTGTTTTTTTACACTATAAATCAAAGTATTTCTATTATAATGATATTACACGTATACCAATACATTGCAAGGAAGAAAAGCTTTAAAAGTGTAAGATCACTACAATATATAAATGTACATGTTTTCTGGTTTTATTGAAGGGGGGGGGAGCTGAATTAATTGTTATTATCTTCTTTGATTTGGTATGATTGTATCAAGGCTCAAGATGTATGGATGAAAGGTTTCTTGAGGGAAAACTCGGATATTTTTATATTTAATAGAGTGGAAAACCATATGGGGCTCGGTACATAGGTTCTATGGTAGCAGATGTTCATCGGACAATCAAATATGGAGGGATATTCATGTACCCAGCAACTAAAGACTCGCCAAATGGAAAGGTATGATAGTTTTATCCTTATTGATAAACATATTAAAAGGTAATGTTATCCTATTGTTAAGCATATCAATATCAACAAGTAAAAAGATATGGTAATGGGATCCTTATTATTAAGCATATCAAGGTCACCAAATGGTACTTTTAAAAACTTCTTTTATGGAATGAAATCTTAGTGATATATTCTCCCTAGACATTGTCTAGTAGTTAAAAGTACCACCATACATGTTGGTAAGGCCTAGGTGGAGGACTGTGATCTGCCGCTTAAAATCCACCACACTTTCAGCTGTGGGAACATAATAACCACAATAATAAGAGTAACCATGTAGGTGGCAGGTGCTGATAACTGGTTACTCTCTTTCCAGCTGGAGGTACGGCAGCCAATCATTAGATATAAATTAGGAGTAGCTACAAATTAACCATTTAATCCCTGTGTTGTACGAGGTACTCTTTAGGTTCAATACTTTGCCTAAAACTTCCTCTAACATGGTTCAAGCACTAATTGTCATTATCAGTACTTGTTCTGTCTGTTGGGTCCTCACCTACCACACACACACACACCCATTATCTTGTCTGGCACTGCTCGATCTGACATTTAAATTGGTCGTT
>NW_013669031.1:83509-86981 GCF_000517525.1 Limulus polyphemus
CCGACGAGGAGTGTTTGGTAGTTGTCACAGAAAGGACGTATTTTTGTTTGTTCTCTGCTGTACGGCCAAGGCGGGACTGTACGGTACAGCACGTGTCTGTTGGGTCCTCACCCCTACCACACACACACACACCCATTATCTTGTCTGGCACTGCTCGATCTGACATTTAAATTGGTCGTTCCAGTTACTCTTTAGGTTCAATACACTGCCTAAAACTTCCTCTAACATGGTTCAAGCACTAATTGTCATTATCAGTACTTGTTCTGTCTGTTGGGTCCTCACCTCTACACACACATGCCCATTATCTTGTCTAGTGTCGTTATTGTTTTCTCTGGCACTGCTCGAGCTGACATTTAAATTGGTCGTTCCAGTTACGCCTATTGTATGAATGCAACCCTATGGCTTACATCATAGAGAAAGCTGGAGGGCTGGCTTCTACAGGAAAGATCCCGATCTTGGAAGTTGTCCCAGAAAAAATACATCAACGTGTGCCCATCTTCATGGGATCAAAAGAGGATGTTCAGGAAATCCTTGACTTGTACAAAGAACTTGAAAAACAAGATTAGAAGATTTCTGCTGACATTTTCATTAATGAGTGATTTAATTAAAATTTTACAGCTTAATTTGATAATTTATTCATTTATCCATTTTGTGTATATGTACTTGTAGCAATTAATTATTACAAACTTAACATTTGTTGTCATAAAATATAAATTATTCATAACTTATATTTATTTATTTATTAAAAATATGTAACTTTTATATTTGACAAAGTATGAAATGGTAATAGTTCAGTTAGTTATTTCAAGGTTTACTGAATTACTAATGTAATAACTGTCTGTGTGGTCAGTTTATCAAGTGTCTTGTTAGTGATGCTGTTGTAGAGTAACTGCCACTCTTGAATTCAAAGTAGGTTTTTAAATTAATCTTTTAGTGTGAAAAGCTGTGTTTTAGTACAAAAAGTTCACTGTTAAAGGTCATGACCCAAAAATTTAAGCTTTCTTCAAAGTTTCAGTGCCAGTTGTAACATGAAAAAAAACCAAAATAGTAAAAATGAAGTACCCTTTATGCCAGGAAATGTAGTATTATAAATAATTATTTAGCCATTATATGATGTGAATGGATGAGAGGTTTGGCTCAAAAACAGATCTAAACTTAAACAATTTTTGCTATATCTATCAACTAGACTAGATCAATCTCGCAAGTGTACATCTATTGCTGAATAATATCTTAACCTATGATAAATAATAATAGTTCAAGTGTATGATGATGTCATTAACATCAGGTTCAGGCCTGAAAATACAATGATACCAATACCACGAACCAATGTTCACACTTCTCTTGTATCATGTGTAAGTGGTGTAAACAACATTCACTAACGTTCGACACGTGCTACAGTATTAAGTACATCAGTACAGATATACTAAAAATGGCTGGGAAGAACCCTGATTGTATCTGTTGCAAAATTTACAGCATCAAGTATTTACCTCAGAAAATTGAATCACACCACTCAGTCCTTTCTTATAATTCAGTAAGAATGTAGCAGCTACACTGTGTGTGTACATATCATAGTTAGCAATGAAATCAAAGCTGAGACACACACTCCCAACCAGTACGTCACTATGGAGAACCCTGATTTACATTGTTAGAAGTAGCTTCAGAGTTTGGGACATTATGTAATTTATTCAAAGTTGGTTGTAAATGTCAAATAATTATCTCCCTGATGTCATTGATAAATACACTGCATAAAATCTCCAATATCTCCAAGGAAACATATAAAATAATTATTCAACAAAGGTTGAATATAAAGATGACTTTAAACTTATTTCAGATATAGTTAGCATGAATGCAGTAAGATATACATTCTTTAAGAAATCTTAGGTGTTCAGATAAAAAGATGTTTGATGAGTTTTATTTTTCATAGACGAAGTGGGAAACATTTTTTCAGTGAACTGTTAAAGTTAAGAAATTTTAGGTGTTCAGATAAAAAGATGTTTGATGAGTTTTATTTTTCATAGATGAAGTGGGAAACATTTTTTCAGTGAACTGTTAAAGTTAAGAAATCTTAGGTGTTCAGATAAAAAGATGTTTGATGAGTTTTATTTTTCATAGACAAAGTGGGAAACATTTTTTCAGTGAACTGTTAAAGAAAATGGAAATTTCTGAAAGTTGTTTTTAATAGTTGTATTTTAAAAACTCTTACAAATATCTTGAAAAACAATCTTTTAGTTGCATTAAAAGACAATCGTCTTTGTATCCCAATCATTTTTTATACAGTCACCTTAATTGGAGAAACAGGTGATCTTAGCACTATACAAACGTTTTCATCCCTCACTCAGTTATATGAGTGTTGATAGAAAGATAACTGAGGTTTGGTGCTGAATTCTTAGAATAATACAGGAATCATAAAAGATGCTAACACTAACTATTGGACCCTCTTAAAAAGAAATAAAACCAGAATCGCTTGTGAACATTAACATTTTCAAAAACTTGTTATTGGCACATTTTACTTATAAATGTAATAATGTTGACAGAAAAACTAGTTAATATCTAAAACTATAATGATAATTCTTTTATAATTACAATAAATTCAAGGATTTAAAAAAAAGATCCTGATGCAACTTTCTAAGCTATGTGGATGGGGTAGTGAAAAATGTTACTTATCCTGTCAACACATCACAAAAAACATTAATCTACTACTACTACTAATAATAATACTAGTTTTACAACAGTTTACTGCATTATGATTAAACATGCCACACATGAGGTAGAAAAAGGTACAAAAATTACACGTTTTAGCCTAAGCAACATATACAAACACTAAATTTTGAAGATGAAATTAATTACTAGAACATATCACTCAGGATCTTTTGTGGTTGATTTATGCGTGTTCACGGTATATTTTCCAATATTTACAGATCAGTTTGTCAATGCGTATAATTACTTGCTTGCAAGTTCACCAAGTTTCTTTAACTATCTCCAGAAATGAGCAAAAACGCATGCCCTTTGCTATCCAAAAGTACACACACACAAAAGAGAAACGGTCCAGAGGATGTTTGGATTGCACAGAAAGGCTATTTTTGTTGTCTTATCTTCATTTTGATCCTTTTCTTGCCATGTTTGATGATCAACGATTTGTCAGAATTGTTGCATTCCACTCTTTACCCATGCAATCTACGGGGTTTCAAAGCTGACTAAAACCCAGAAGGAAGTGATCACCAGGATGTCTCTTTGAGCTCTCTTAGCTTAGACTGAAGGTGCTCCATTGTAGATCACGTCATTTAATGGAGCTTGACATTGCTGTAATGTAAAGAATAATTTTTAAGTGAATACACTGATGTAGAAATGACAAAAACAAATGCACTGGAATTCTATGCTATGAAAACTATAACTGGTTCTTTAGTAATCAAAGCAGCATTATGATAAAAATGTAAAAATCACCTCCATATACCTAACAAGCTCATTACAAACT
>NW_013669031.1:87782-97335 GCF_000517525.1 Limulus polyphemus
TGGACATATTCCGGTCTTTACCAAGATTAATAATGTATAGTTTACTAAAGTTCATTGTGGTCATGGGCACCTATAATGATGACTAAAGCTTTTCCAGTAAAGTTGTCCAATACTGCTAACAGAAGTGTCCATCAGTGGACATATTCCGGTCTTTACCAAGATTAATAATGTATAGTTTACTAAAGTTCATTGTGGTCATGGGCACCTATAATGATGACTGAAGCTTTTCCAGTAAAGTTGTCCAATACTGCTAACAGAAGTGTCCATCAGTGGACATATTCCGGTCTTTACCAAGATTAATAATGTATAATTTACTAAAGTTCATTGTGGTCATGGGCACCTATAATGATGACTAAAGCTTTTCCAGTAAAGTTGTCCAATACTGCTAACAGAAGTGTCCATCAGTGGACATATTCCGGTCTTTATACCGGTCATGGGCACCTACTGAACTATTTTGGGGGGTTGGGGGGCAAAACATGTATGTAGGGGATCAGATGTTAGAGTGTAAGTCAACAGACTAAAAGAATGTGTTATATGTGCTTAAATGCAGTTTTAATAAATATTACTAAAAATATTTCGTTTAACTACGATGTTAAGTTTACATCATAATACGTGTACTTTTTTGTAAAGTGTAAGGGGGAGGCAAATGCCCTTTCTTGCCCCTTCCTGTAGATGCCAATGATTATGGTACAAAAAGTTTATGGTATCTTACAATTTACTGTTGTTTCGTTTAACAATAATATAAAAAAAAAATGCAGTACATTTTAGAACAAGAAAACGTACAACAAATAGGAGAAACATTAATATCACATGCAATTTAAATGAAGACTATGAGAGTAAATGGTCATTTTTCTTTTGTGTTTTCTGAAACAACTATTCTCAAGTTGGCACTATAAACTAAGAAACAAAAAGTAAATCATACAGAATCATAAATGTCAATAAATTATAAAGTTTAGTAAATTATAGGGTATTATAAACACAGGTAATTTAAAAGATAACTGTGTGTTATTTAGGGTTGGTTAATGCTATTTGATGTGGAGGGTTTCTTTAGTTAATAATTCTAAACTTAATTACAACAGGTAATTCCTAATTTTGTCCAGTGTCTCCTACGAGCCCTGAAGAAGCCATAATGGGGAAACATTGGACACAATTAATTCCCATTTATCTCGTACGAACCCTGAAGAAGCCATAATGGGGAAACATTGGACAAAATTAATTCCCATTTATCTCGTACGAACCCTGAAGAAGCCATAATGGGGAAACATTGGACAAAATTAATTCCCATTTATCTGGTGAATTTTTATAATTTTTTTTATGATAAAGTGCTATAATTTTCCTGCAATCTTCTACATGATTATTGAGTGCTATCTTAGATTATGTGTCTAAAATATTCACTTGTTCCACGTTTTTGTAGGAATATAATTAAATTCTCTAGTAAACTAGTTTACTGTTACATGACCTATACTAATTTTCACAGATTGTTTAATGAATTTTTGTTGGGTTTTATTTATTAATAAACAAATATGAATAAACAGTTTGTAATTTTTTAGCAAGACATTGGAGGAAAGAATATTCTTAACAAGAACTGGGCATCCTTTGTAAAAGCACGTTTGAACTGCTCACTTCCTGGAGAGTTCCCGTTTTATTTTAACGAAATTCGTAAGCCTTTTTTATTGTGGACTAGATATTGGAATAATATTGTGATAACCGTAAATATTTAATTTTCTATGGTATAGATAAAACTTCCTTCAGTCTGTCTTCTTTTATTACTAAATATGATTTCTTACAAGTTATAAAAGTTCATGCAACTAATAACCAATATTACGAAAAAAACAATTATGCAAAAAAAAAATTAGAAGAAATTTATTAAACGAAAAATTAAGTGAAATTAAATTAAAAATAAGGAAGGATCAGTAAATATTTTAAAAGGTAAAATTACCACTTCTCATTGGATTGATTATTACAAAACAATCATTACTAGCAACAAGAAACCATAAGTGTCTTTTAGAAGTTTAGTTAACATAATGCTCCTGCTTATTTCTAAGACGAAAACATTCAGATGCCAAGCAAATTAGAAATATACATTTCATACTGAAGAAACAACTTAATAAAGGAAAACTCATCACAGTTAATGAAAGTTTAATGACAAGTATCAATGCCAAAAAATTTATTTTTAAGTACTTGCTTAGCGGAAATCAAACAAATCTCAAGTTTATTACATATAAACAACCTAAAACTAACTTCTTTATTTTCTTTCATTATATTCCTCAATGGGTCAGTATCAACAATTTTCACTAAACATCTGAACTTAAAGGCAGAGTTTAGCCAGGTGGATTATTAAGATTTTGGCAATTAACTTCTGTGTAAAGAAATAAATCTTTCATCAAAGTGACCATATCATCATTTTATATGAAAAAAAAACATTAGACGTGAGTATTAATTGAAAAAAAACAACACATTTTTGTTTATTTATTGGTTTCTAAAATGGAAATTTAAATCATTGTGACATCAGATAACTTTTTTTTCAGGTTATTAAGCTAAAATAATCACCATTTAAAATTAAAAAAAAACTAAAAAATATATGTATGAATGTTTTCAAAATGCTGTGTACTTTAGACTTTGGTGTGAGAGGTTTCAAGTTTGAAAATAATACTGAAAAAGTAAAATTCTAGATGGAAAGTGAAAAACTAATATTCTCAGAAGTTCATATCTCAACAACAGCCCTTTTCTAAACATCAAGGTCAATGGCATCATTTTCCATCAATAACCTAGAGAAAAATATCTTTTTTTATCTTTTTATTAAATATAAAGAAAATGGCAACAAATTAAGTTAGAGTCTGATTAAAAGTACCTTGGAAAAGACAATGCTTATCAATACTGAATTTCTAGCAAATAACACTTACGAAGAGGTTGTGAACACTGCATAGAACATGCTATGGTCATCAAGGACTTTATAGACACTCTCTGTAGAAGAAATAAAACTACACTTTATCCAAACTGCAATCTTATGATTTGTATTAGAGACATGGCCATTTAACCCATTGACTGTAGCTGCTCTGAAAGCACGGAGAATTTTTGCTAGCCATACACCGTATATGGCACACTCAGTGAATTAGCAGTCAATGAGTTAAATTAAGGAAAAAAATGTTTACATAAAAAATTTCCTGAACATTTTCCCATCAATAATTTTAGTTAATTTATTTACAAAAAGTCTAATTATTTCAATAATGTTTCATCACTAAATTTTGGTTATTTATTACTGTTTTATACATACATATATGTAAGTGTCTATAAATACTTTACTTGCTAACTAATGTGAACAAATGTGCTTGGGATGAAAATTTCCATGGAGTGAGACACTGACACACCAGAATTAATTTTTTTCAATGGTAATTATAGCATCCACCTTTTAAAATTTCTTGAATAACTGATTTCACAATTAGTCCTTTGTAAGTGACTCAGCTGACCTTTAATCTTGTATATCAACAGAACAGCAAAAAGGGTTAAATTAAATGTTTTAGTTTCATGAAATAAGAAGGTGATGGTATAGAAAGAAGAAAAATAATTCAACATTATAATATCAGATTAACATTAGAAAAAATACCTACATTGAACAAAAGCAGAAATAACATTTTATGCTATGCATTTAGAAGACAAAGTAAAAAATCAAAACCTAAACCTCCCCCAGATTTTTATCATTTATCTACCAAAGAAAATCTTAGAAGTCTCTGTACACATCTTTTGAAAGATGGTAAATGGAATAGCACAGTCTAGTAGAAATACAAATAAAACAAGTAGTAACAGTTTCGTCTGACTGAGTTAATGTAACGGTGATTCAAGAGCTAATAAAATCAGCACCAAAACTGTGCTTTCCACTAAATAATTCAAAATTACTCATAAACAATATATTTTTTTTAAATTATAATAATTAATCAAAAACATTATATTGTTATTTTTTCATTCTAGACCTACTCGAGATATAACACTGTACACACCCTCGATTGTATGGCCGGCATTCGCCATGCTCCTTGTCCCATCCACAATAGGGGTCCTGTGTGCATCGCAGGCATGTTCTATATCGCCTCTTACACATTACTAAATCAAATTGTCGAATCGTTGACTTTGAAGCCACGTAGATTGACTTATGCTGAAAAAGAAGACATTATAGTAACGTTTCTCATTTTGTTTACAGTACCTCAGATTAATAGAATTTCACCAATACACACTTGTAAGTTACGCCAAATAATAGTTGTTGTTTTTTTTCAAGAATTACTACAGTTAATTTTTTGTTTAACAGAACAAAAAATGCTTGTTACTCTCACCATTACTTCTTGCTATTTTCGTAATACAGAGGGTTAAGTAAATTTTATTTCAATGATGTCTTTATGTAAATGCAATGATATGATACAAGTCGCAGTCCCATGGGCAGCACATTTAGTGTTTATACATTTGGTTTCGACCATCTGATACCACCACAAGTAAGTTAATAAATATATTTGATTTCTGCGAGAATTATTAACTACTTAACAGTGTATTACCACCACAAGTAAATACATGTTTGATTTCTGGGAAATTAACAACTGTTTGACAGTGCAATACCACTACATTACACTTACGACTTTTAAAGTTTTAAGACTTTCTGAAAAGATATTTCTATAGTGAATATATTAAACAATATACAGCCAAAGCACAGCTTTCTAAGAAGAAAAAATTCAAATAATCAGTGTTCTTCATTGAAGTGAAAATAATTTTATGGCAGAAAATTTAAAACAGCAACAGGCTCTGAACCCCATCCAGAATGAAAGTTATGACTGTGAAAGAGAATCCTCCGACCCAAAAATGTTATTGTGATGAAACTTGAAATATCTCCTGATACTAATGCAACAATTACAAACATTTAAAATTGTTAAAGGTCACAAGCTTGTGGTCACTCCTTGAAATCAAAGACCATTTTCATGAAAGTGATATCACCACAATCCCATTTGATCATATACTTGTTAATCGCCCCAGTGCACATAGTCTTGGAAGTAGCATCAAGGTATAGTGGATGACATGAAAGATTTCTCCAGAATGTGGTCTGAGATTTACCTTACTATCCTTCACAAATTTGTTATAATATAAATTACAATGTTGGTCAATAGTGCATCATCTTGGCCATCAAGCTGAGTGTAACCAATGACAGTGTAGGACGTGGAACATTATTATAATGTGTAATTAACTTCGTGAGAACTTACTTTGCTAGAGATTTCCATGTTTCGCACAGGTTCAGGTGTGGTGGCTTCAAACACGTCTACAAGGTTAGAGTGTGCTTCTCCTGTCCCATCATACCACTCCACTGTCTTGAAGACCTGTCCTCTTACTGAAAAGAAAATAACAGCAACAAAACATGTTTGAAAATCAGCTATTTCCTTTATTAAGAATAATTAGTATTTTCCTTCATTAAAACAAACTGTTTCAGGGTTAAAGATCAAGTTATCCAATACTTATTCCCATGACAGTGACAGTTCTAGCCATAAGAAGGAATTTTTTGGACACACACACACTAAAACTCTTGTTGAAAAGTCATTTCCATTCACATACTAACACAACTGTATCTTTCTAAAATCTTGTATACCATGTGTACACTGCATTTAGCAACCAATCAGCATTCAACTACCACACGTGCCTGACGGAGAAGTGTCTTGCTGTTACAACTTTTAAAAGTCCATCCATTACTGAGTGGTGTTTTTTTATTGCTTTCATTGACAGCACATATTGAAACGAGTATAATACTAAAACAGGCAAAAGTCAAAGTTCTGATGAAAAAAAATTTCCTTACGATTTAGAGGCACCTTGAACTACTTGGGGTTCTAAGCAGTTGCTAAATTTGATTAGGCATGGCACCATTACTGTCTCACAATGGGACTGGAAGTTTTCCATGCCCTCTAAAGGAACCAGAATATATGTGGGGACGTACCAACCGTGTTCCACCATGACTATTCAGATTCCTGCCCTTACAGCTGTTTGAAACGTGTACCATTGACACATTGTCATGTTCTTGTGAGGTTAATAACATTTCAACCAATTATTGTACCAATAGAAAAAAAGAGGCAACATTTAGAAATATCATGGCAGTGCATGACGTCACTATGTACAAGGTTTAAAATGTTTAGTAGTTATTAGCTATCAAAGAGTTTTATTATGATATGTTATTACTTGGAATCACCTTTCAGTTTTCTTTCATGAAATAACATACTGAATAATCTGACATACCACTGCCTGCATAATAAACAATGTAGGAAACCCCATCAACCTCCATTTTATCTACAACCAAATGGGTTAAGATTACATCCCGTTTGTAAAACACAGGTTTGCCATTTTCCTGGGTAATGGCAGAGTCCATAAGAGGATGTCCACGAATAAAGTTGAGCACAGAATCAGGTAAAGTCTGGGTATTGTTAACGCACTGCCCGGGTCGAGGCTCTGGAACCTTTACGCTGATTACAGGCAGCCACGCCGAAGAGGAAGTGACCTGTTCCTTGAACTTTCCATTAAAGACTTCCTGGATGGACTCCAGACTGAAGCTACAGATCGCTGATCCCATTAGTCCATTCCTGAAATAATAATTTTAATATAGACTATGTAAGGATTTTATTGTTTCAGTACCCACTTAAGTTAAAAGATCGTACATGAATCATTTAAACTGAAATGGCTAATGATTTTTATTTAAATATATTACATCTGTTACAAAAGGATGTTTGAAACATTCCAATTAACAACCGTAACACATTTGAACAGCATCTGGTAAGTTTAGTAATAAATTATTCCTGTTTGGGGGTTCAAAATCATAAAGAAATTTGCAGGTTTATTTGAAGATGTGGTCCAATTCACTAGTTTTTTTCACCAAAACTGTCTCCTCATCGTGCAGCACATGTGATTTTTGTGGAAAAACTCAATAAATACAAACTTACAATTTTCACAGATGTTTGATAGGGCCTTTGTCACATCTTGCAAGTATCTGTTTTGTGAAAATATTTAATGACCAGCAAGTCATAGAAAGTGATTGAAGAAAACAATTTTATCACAACACAGAGATAAGGTTTGTACTGACTAATGTAATAAAGTGGTTATGAGGGTGAAACTTATATCTCAATTTTAGTGACTTAAAAACGTGACTACAGAGGTAACTTGAGATATATATATCAAGTAAATTTAATTACTTAAAATCCTTGCTAGAGAGAGAGAACCAAGTAAGTTTAATAGCTATAACGAATTAATGCTAATCAAGTTTTCTTAAAAGTGAAAAGATTGGAAGCAAAAAGGAACAAAGTTAGTCCAAAAATTATATAAGAAAAATTTATAAAAGATTCTTAACACGTTATGGTACCACTAACATACCTTTCGCCATCTCTGAACATTACGCTTGTTCTTTATATACTTAGAACACATTATAAACATTACTATATTAAAAGATCATAATAAGGTTAGTTTAAACTGATCTAAAAAAATATCATCCAAAAGCTATCCAAGTTATTCAGTCAATCCCACAATACAAACACTCAGGAAATGAAAAGTAATCTTTAATATAAAAATATGAAAATTGTAACTACCATGTAATGTGTCAATACGTAAACATTTCGAACCTTCTACTGCTGAGAAAAAATCACTGCTAAGTTCCTGTGTTCTGAGACACTTTGAGAAAAAGTGATTTTACTGGAAAATCTGGGGCAAAACAATAACTTAGAAATCCAAAACCTGAAATGATATAAACATACGTTCTGCTTACGCTGCCAGGTACTCATGGCCAGTTTATATTTCTCAAACTCTCGACACCAGTATGAGTAGATCTGTTTATATTCCATTTCCGTGGGAGGGTTACACGTTCCTGAAATTCAACGATATTTTACAAGATTATCGCAAAACTGCAAGAGAAAATATTCATTCATGTTTTTCCTGTTAAATAATTACTACTGGTATGAAAAACATTAGCTAACATGGTAGAAAACAATTATTATTAAGTGAAAAACCGAAGAAAACTACATCTGTATACGTTTCATGGCCAGTATATTCGATTAGTTTAAGTTCAAATAAATGAGATGGCAGTATCCAAAGGTAAAGAATTATTTGATTGTTGTAATAACACTAATAACGATAAATGTGAGCGACAACTTACTCGAATCCACTGTAACATCATAACTGCACAGAGTGTGTGGTCCGACTTTACACTCGTAACGTCCATTATCTTTATGGGTCACGGACAGGACAACCAGTCCGTAGTCCGAGGTGACGACGTATTTGTCCTGCTGGTGGTGCATTATGACCTTCCCTTTGTCTTGACTGTAGTGCACCCACTGTATAGTAGCAAGCTCTAATGTCTTCATCTCCTCTATGTGTACTGCACATGAAAGATGCAAGCTCTGGCCCCAGTAGACTTTAAGTACCTTTTTCTTTTCACCTTCATATTAAATGAAATAGCAATATTTTGTTTATCGAAGTAAACGGCTTCTTTTCAGTTACGGGTTACGTAGTTTTAGGTGGCTTGCTTTTTTTTTTATGACAAGGAAGCTACTTTTAGAAAATAAAGTTTGGAGACGGCTTGAATTGGTAATGAAAGAAGTTTTATTAAAAGTAACAAATGTACAAAGTTTCAACAAGCTTTTGTCATCTTAAAGTACGGGTGGTTTACATAGACACAGGAATATATATATAAAGTATGGGACAGAGAGGTCACATCAACAAAGATTGCTTATGTGACCTTTTCGTTCCATACCAGGGGTGAAATTCTCAAAAACAAAGTAGAGGTACTCAGCTGGGTAAAGTGGACCTGTTTTTGAAAAAGGAAAAGAAAAGAAAAAATCTATGCATAAATAATCATAACAACGACAAAGCAGTTTCAATAAGTCCCGGTACTAGTACCGCCTTAAAAAATAAGTTCTGGTACCCAGTAGCAGCAGAATTTTACCTCTGTTCCATAAAATATATATATATATATTCCTGTGTTTATGTAAACTACTTGTATCTGATGACAATACAAGATTATCAAATTTTGTACATTTATTACTTGTGATAAAGTTTCTTTCAAGCCACCTTATAGCCTGTTCCAGTTCCATTAAGATCTAGTGGGTAGAGGTTGGCCCTGTGGTAGAGGTTGGGACTTCAGAACAGCTGAAATCCTTGCTAAATTATAAAATATTTCCTGATCTTTAAACTCTAGGTGCATACATTAGAAGAATGACAGTCAGTTATTTAGCATGGATGGCAGAATGATGCTGACTGACTGTCAATTACTTAGAATGATGCAGACTGGCTGCCTTCTCTGGCTGTCACTAGTTCAAAACGACAGGAGATACATAAATACAGATGAGTCTCGAGTTCTTAATGTAAAAGTGTCTATAGAGTGTCTAAAAATATAGAACCAAACATTTCAGTTCTCATTAATTCTAATAATTATATAATCAAGGTCTAACATTATCATTTTATGAAGTTATTTCTAAGATTATTAAAAAATAAGAAGTTATTCTACTAAAGGAACCTTATGAACACAATGTTTAGATAAGGCACATTTAAAGCAAAG
>NW_013669031.1:98225-105988 GCF_000517525.1 Limulus polyphemus
GTCCACTGATGGACACTTCTGTTAGCAGTATTGGACTACTTTACTGGAAAAGCTTTAGTCATCATTACATAAGACAAGCAACATTTTCACATATTAATTAGCAAGGAAATGTCAAAATTAAAAACAGAAAAATACAGAAGCCGTAAGATATATTCTCAAGAACGTAGCTCTTCTCACCTTACAAACTCTTGCTACACGGCTATAGATGTTCTTCCCACAGTTAATAAACTCCACGGCACTTTCTCGAAAGAAGAAGAAGACAAAGTCACCAATGTCGTAAGAGCCTACAAAATGTGGTTCTGCAGAGAATCAATAAGACCTTGGTATTACACAGAAAATATGTAACTCCATATATTTGCTTCTGACAGTCAGTACGATACAGTAAATTCACTATCCCGAGGTGTTAATTCTTAACACAAACATCAATGAATAAATGGCTAAAGAGACAAATATATCAAATCTATATTTATAAAATATAAATATATAAAATTCTTCATGTTCTACAACTTGAATATCTTATTTTTGTTTCAGTACCATTTTTTTTATTAACAAGCCCCTCACGAGCCAGTGGGAGACATTTTTGTTGAAAAAACTACCCAATATGGTTTTTCTTAATTTGAATTGAAATTTTTTGGACATTTTTAATGTCTAAAAAGAAGGCATTTCACGCATTCTTTTTGCACTGGGGATGCTAAAAAGTGATTTGAAGTGGTAAGGTGACTGAAATCCATCAACACGTCACGAGCTTAACGGCTAAGCACAAGAAGCACGGAAGTCTCCAAATGACACGTAGAGGTATTCAGGAACTGTTCAGAACCACCTTGGTAGATATTGTGCAGCAAGCCGAGTACAATATTATGCCAGTAGGTGCTTTCAAAGTGTTCCTGTCTGCTCATCCTACTGCTGACTATCGTGATGCTTCGACCTTCCCTACCGAATCGCAAGTGAAAGCTAAACATAAAAAGGTGATAGCAGAAGCATAAAAGATTGGCAATTGCTTAATTAATGATGCTGAGAATGTGACTTTATTGATATATACTGAATTCACTCCCAGTGGGTAGACCTTAGTACTAGCTAGTATGGAGACTTGAGGATGCTGTATTTCACTGAAATATTTATCAATTAACAAACGAAAACTTGTCTCAAAGTTTACTTAAAAAGATATATCCAAAAACACCCTCTTTGGGAGTTTCAGGATTGAACTTGCTTTAAATATTCAACAAATTGTAGTGTAAAGATACCCCTTGGCGCCTGAGGGATGTGTTGAAAATGGTTGAAATTTAATAAATGTGAATAGAACTGGAAAAACAAGCAACTGGAATTAAATAAGCTGCTTTGTTGCAGCTGTTTGTAGATTTGTTGCATTATTTTCACACATATGCTTTGTTGCAGCTGTTTGTAGATTTGTTGCATTATTTTCACACACGCTTTGTTGCAGCTGTTTGTAGATTTGTTGCATTATTTTCACACACATACGCTTTGTTGCAGCTGTTTGTAGATTTGTTGCATTATTTTCACACACACGCTTTGTTGCAACTGTTTGTAGATTTGTTGCATTATTTTCACACACACATAAACCTAATAGCTGACTAGGTCATTTTGAACAAAATAAAAATATTACACTCACTATCAAGCCACTTTGAGTCATATTTAATTGTTCGACTGAATGGATAAATTCTTCTGCCTGTTGAAGTATCATATAGATCTGTTCGAAAAATGACAGCATCAGCTTTGGTGAACTCTGCTACAGTGCCACTGTACAACCCTGGAAGTTCTCCTGGATTTCCATGTTCTAGAACAAAGTAATACACATGAGAAAACTGTAGTGCAAAGTACGGATTAGTTCCGTCTTCACGAACAAGCACTATAAACACAATACTTCTTACTGTGTTCACGAACAAGCATTAAACACAACACTTCTTACTGTGTTCACAACAAGCACTATACACAACACTTCTTACTGTGTTCACGAACAAGCACTATACACAACACTTCTTATTGTGTTCACAAACAAGTACTATACACAACACTTCTTACTGTGTTCACAAACAAGTACTATACACAACACTTCAAACTGTGTTCACGAACAAGCACTATACACAACACTTCTTACTGTGTTCATGAACAAGCATTATACACAACACTTCTTACTGTGTTCACAAACAAGCACTATACACAACTTCTTACTGTGTTCACAAACAAGCACTATACACAACACAAATAAGCATATGACACTGTGGCAATAAAGTTAGAGAAAAAATACTATCTTTATAAGTAATATTTTTCCTCTACCTTTATTGCCAGAAAATCACACGTTGCTTGACAAGGAAATAATAATTTGATGTTATTATACTGATAAGATCATAAACTGGAAGAAAAATGGCAGTTCGTCAGATCGTTGTAAAGCATATTCATGTAAGGAAATTATGAAGTTTGTTTGTAAGCTTCACAGTTTGTGTTTTTAGTATTCCTCTAAGTACTTTAAAAACAGTACTATAACTGAAAAGTAAAACTTTATTAGACTGTGTATATCATGGAGATTGAATATGAAATCCTAGAGTTATAAGCCCTCAAGCTTACTGATGAGCCACTGGGGGATACAACCTGTACGTAACAAGTTAATTACATAGTGTCAAACGTTAAAATAGTTACAAACAGATTGGTTTGACAAACTAACACAGCTTACAACCCATGATAATAACATTACAATCAGTCATTTTGAAAAAAGTTTTATTGTTTTCCCTCCTCAACTTTTAATCATACTAATTTACTTTAAGTCTGAATTAAGACACGGGAACAGCTAATGATCATGTTACATGCATTTGTGTAATTTTAATGTTTTAATTTTTGATGGAATAATCAACAGTCACTGTGAATGTATATTTTTTGTTTAATTCTAATGTCATAAAAGAACCACATGGTTTTTGTGTTCTAGAATCTGTGTTCTATTATGTTCTACTATTGTTTGATGAATTCAGATAAGAAGGAAAAGACGAATCACTGACCATGATTTATACCCACAATATTTCTTTTGTGGATTTTAGGTACTATGTTTGCCTTTTACAAGTTTTGGATTTATCGTGATTCTTATCACAGTGAGATTCATAGTAAGATACCTTTCTGTACCTCTAACTCACAAAATGCTTTAGAGCAGTGTTATTTACTACTACACAAAACAAGCAATATGCTCTGTTTTAAAAGTGTTATTCCTTACAAAATATAGCACAATTGGTAAGATGTTATGAATAATATATTGAGAACAGAAATATAACTAGGGCACAAAATAGGGCATGCCCTATTCTTTCTCAAGTAACAAACTGTACTGTTGCACGGGAGAAGTGTTAAAACTGAAAAGAAAAATGGTCGCACTGTTTGATATCTAAAGCCACTCTATTATTCAAATTACAGAACATAAAAATTACACACACCAACCCATACGGCAGTTGAATTATCATCTGGATCAAATGGACACTTGGCAATTCCATTTCCAATACCAGGATAACTTTCATGTTGTCCTAAATGTGTCAGATTTGCCTAAAGAAAAAATATTTGTAAAACATGTTTAGCTTTTCAAAATTATGAAGATGATAAAGAACTACTGGAAAACCAACGATAAACTTGAACATATATTACACACATTTAGCTTACAAGAATAAATTCTGTTTATGGATACAATACTGATCTTACTTTTACTCCTAAAAACACTATTATTTGTTTTTATTATCTAACTTTAAAATTGGATCAATACTTTTATTTTCATGATACATTTTATGCACTTGGCACTAAGCTAGCTCATCTCACACTACGTCTTTACTGTAGGTTTAATTATTAATTTCTTTAGTTCATACCAACATTCACTACAATTACAAGGTTTCATGGCAACCCCCTTCATGGTCCCCTTGCACCCCCGTCATTCAAATCGTAATGGCAGACATTAATCAAACGGTAAAAAATTGTAACAGATTCTGATAAAATACGATAGAAATTTGTGATATCAAATATAAATGTGAAATATTTAATGCAATAATAAAGTTCATTGATAATAAATAACTCTTAACTTACTGTACTTACTTTACGACTTTATGTTTCTGGGAAGTAAAAATGTTTAAAATATTTTTGAATGTTCTTCTATGCTAAAATAGGTTCAGAATACACACAATGATGTAGTTATCAAGAACATATCAGCCTAATAACGCTTTCGAAGCTGGATAGTTTCACTAGTCTGTAATGATAAATGAGCCTGTCTGTGTTTGACCACCATAGCTCCAAAACAAAAGAACCTAGAGACCTGAAACTTTGCAGCCATACTAAGGGGATTCTGAGGGTGTGAAATATAGACCTTAAGCCCCATAATTCTGCTTCCTGAAGGTCATATTTTTTTTCTAACTTTCACTTACTGAATGAACAATATGTGGAAGTTTTCTGCCAAATACTATTTTTCAACACAAACATGGAAAGAAAAATATGAATCAGAGAATATTGTAGAATTCAGAGAATGAAAAGAATTCAAATAAAACAGGAAGAAAAAAACGAATCTGAGAAGCTAAATTAAAACTATTTGCTTTTAAAAAAAGATTTGAATTAATTTCAGGAAATGGCAACAGACAAATCAATTAAAGGATTGAGGCATTCAGGTAGCTAGAGAAATGCTTGAATGGTACACTGAGGCCTCTGTGAATCACGAGAGGTTCTTAGAATCCAGCAGCAGATCGTGGGTATTTTATACTGGTTATAAATATAAAAAAGAAATACATTGATCAAAACCACTCAGTCAATATTTTTATATGCACTAAGATGTTATTCTCCAAATGATACAAGTTTGTAAGCTTACCAACAGGTAGGGGTAAGTACTATTCATTTCTGTCATATACGTAACTTCCACATTTATTTTGGCTTAGCATTTCAAAACTAAACTTAAAAAGACATAAATTCTAAGGCTTGTTGGAAACCTTACAGACTCTTTCCATAATAAAATTATATAAATAATGCCATCTGGTATTAAAAAACTACCTCTTGTGAAGGGATTGTTTGGCAAAAAACTACTCAGCTTGAGAAGAAATGATAGAGCTTCGAAAAGCATGTCTCAGCTGGTCATAACTAGGTTTTGGTTTCTTTACAAGCTGTTTAGTATTGTACAGTCACTTTCATTCAGTTATCTCAAGTTCCAAATGTCACTAAACAAACTTTTAGACCAATGAATACAGATTAGAAGTATGAGTATTGAAAGTGAAATAGTATTATTAGCTAGACGTTGGGTATTGCATTAGCACTCCACTTGTCAAATACATCTGAAATAACCATCTCTTCTAGAAAGAAGAAACCATGTACCTAAGAACATATGACAGCATCTGGAGATGTATCAGTTCCCCTACATTTGTCTACAAAACAAAGATGGTTCAAAACGTGTTTCTAAAATACATTTTCTTTACATTTCTTACCTGTATGTAACAATTGTGTATAAAACAACAAATAATAAATAGGTTTAACTTACATGAATTATCCAGTCCATGGGTTTGTATGCATTTGTTCCACACACATAAAGCTGGTTTCCCTCACCAACTGGTTGAATAACTCTGATGTGGTTTCTACAGTCATAGTGCTGACCCAAAACAATTTTTTGGTAAAAACACAATACAGTCTTTAACATTTAAATAAGCTTACATTAGTGGTCACTATAGATTTACATCCATGTTTGCACTAACATCTAAACATGTTTATTTCAGTGGTCATTATAAGTGTCCATCCATGTTAACTTTCCTTCTTAACAGCTTGTGAATTTAGCATCAAGATATTATAAAATACAAAAGTTGATAAGTTCCTACTCAATCTGAAACACTAATACTCCAGTATACACTAAATTTAACAAAGCTTTCTCAACATACAGCATTTGGATCACATAATACACCGTTGGATGATCAACAACTTACTTTAGATTTCCCTTTTGATATACAGTTGGAAACACTTGTTGATACTAGGGTCAACGAGTCAGCCTAGAACAAATAAACTGTATGATGACAATGTATTAAAGTCAATACTAAATATGTTTATTCAGCCAGACAAGCTATTAAAATACTAGAAATTAAATATGAATCCCAATCTTTCATTTGAGCTACCACTTGTCACTGAGTTATACTGGTTTCAGGGAATTCCACCCCTCATCAGTAACTGTGAACGAGGACTATCACTGTGACATATGTTGCCCTTGTTCTGGGTTACTGATGAGGGATGGAATTCCCCGAAACTGGTATAACTCCGTGAGAAATCGATGGTAAATCAACTGATAAATCGGAATTCACATTTATTTTTTAGTATTTTATCAGATTGTCTGGCTAAATAATCCACAAGAATAAATTAGTAGCATCAATGGTGCATGTTCTTGAAATTCCTACATAAATATAGATTACTGTGTAAAAGACACCTCAAAACACCACATATGTAATTACTTTAACCTCAAAACCCATACCTGAAACAAAGCGTTAACAGCTTTAGTTTGATCTACAGTTTTAAAAGGATCAAATCATTGTGACATTGAGAGAAACAGTTCAATATTATGTATGACCTCCACTCGTTGTTTTTATTATTTATGAGATATTTCAAAAGCAGAGTTTGACGACTTCTTAATCTTTCAAATCATATAAGTAAGATTAAACTGTATTGTTGATTTAATTTACAGCAACAATAGCACTCTTAATAAACATATATTTAATTATTGTTTTTCTTCATTAGTTCCCTTTTTTCTAAAAAGACACATATTCCCGACTTACCTACAGACATGTTGAAGCTTGATAAGTTCATACACGTATCACACAACTTCTACAATTAACGTACTAAACCTCATTCCCTGCTATCCAAAATAGTTTCTGATTATGAGAATGTATAAAATAAAATAAAACACACTGAACAACAGAGACTAATGGTGTTTAGAGATGTATTTTACTCACCACAGCATGAGTGTTACTAATTTATTCTGTTGGATTATTCAGCCAACAAGCTGTTTGAAATACTATAAATGTGAAGCCTAATCTGTCATACAATTTAACACCTGTCACTGAATCTTACCAGTTTGGAGGAATTCCACCCTCCATCCATAACCCTTGACAAGGGTAAACATAACTCAGTGACAAGTGGTACATCAAATGATGGATTGGGTTTCATATTTATTTTCTTGAAGATTTATGACCGTTACTGAAAGTACAACACCTCAAGGCTTATCAGCTACGTGTTTAAAGATCAAATTGTTAAACAACAGAATGATTGTACAATATACAGACTATAGTTGCAATAACACTTCAAGCAATAAATATTAAACACTTGTTTGCATAATAATATTAATGTATAACAAACTATTAATTTATTTGGCTGTCAGCCTTTGCAACCTAAAAAACAAATAAACATAGCTTGAAAAGCGAAACTGCTTTAAAAACATCGTAGTTATAAAATCCACTTGACAAAGAGGATCTCATTACATATATCTTGACCATAGCCATGGTATATCAGCAGAATAACATAAGATATAAATTAATGGTTTCACTACTGTGTCATTTTCTGAGAACAAGTGGATTTCAAACCCTTTCTAAATAATTCAGAAAACTTTCTTTATTAGAGAATTTCACTTTTTCTTTAATGCAATATTAGTTTTCACAGAAATGCTGCATGTACTTTATTGGATCGCAGCACGTGTGACAGTCCATACTGTTACGTCTCCGTTTGTTAATTAACTTCCCGTAACTTCGTTCCGACGAAACTTTAGCGACACAAGTATT
>NW_013669031.1:106378-110189 GCF_000517525.1 Limulus polyphemus
CACATTACATTATCTCGTCACGTTGTCACCCTCTTTTATATATACCAGCCTATCCTATCTAGTAAATACTAGAGCATTCCTGAAGGAACAAGATAATTCTAGAAACTAGAGGGCGCCACATCAGTCACGTGACCTCGATGACGCAACAATACGTTCTTTGTTTCCGTGTAGAAAGTTATACATAACTAACAGTCATAATGGCATTTTGTTCATCACACTAGTCCCAATGTAAAATTTACAAAATGGTGTGGGCCAAAAGAAATTAAAGTTCAACTTTTCCAAGTTACAGATACCTTGGTGAGTAGATGAAAACAATACCACAGTAGTTTAAATAAGAACATGCATAACGAAATGTATTTATTTTTATAAAAGTTTTTCAGAGACAAACAAATACTATTTACACACACTTCCCAAATTTTACAGATATCATGACTATCAGGAAAGATGTCACGTCACATCATAATAGTAACATAAGATGTCACACGAATCTGCTCATACAATATCGTGACAGCAAGGAAGAATGTCACATTAACCTAGGCATACAGTATCATGACAGTCACATAAGATGTTAAAATAATCTGCTCACACAATATTGTGACAGTCAGAAAGGGTATCACAATAATCTGATCACACAATATAGTGACAGTCAGAAGGATGTTACAATAATCTGTTCACACGATATCACAATAGTTAAGAAGGATGTTACACTAACCCATTCACAACATAACTTGAGAGTCAGAAATGAATCCACACTAACCTGCTCAAACCTTATAGTGACAGTCAAAAATGAATCCACACTAACCTGCTCAAACCTTATAGTGACAGTCAGAAATGATGTCACACTAACCTGATCACACCTTATCACGACAGTCAGAAAAAGGTGTCACCCTAATCCGCTCGCATATCTTGTCAGTCAGAAATGATGTCACACCAACCTGCTCACACCTTATCATGACAGTCAATAAAAAGACGACACACTAACTGGCTCACACCATTCCAACTCATAACATGAAATTCCGTAAAAACAGAACAGACGTTATAAGAAAGTTCTTCTAATGACCACCTTTGTATGTCTACATATATATATATACATGCTTTGTTTTTGACACAAGTTATCTTTTCCATACGTGTGTGCCTCAAGTCAATACCAATACTTAAAAGTAGTATTTTTTATCTTTATATCTCATATAAAATTTCTACTTCAGACACAATGATGTCTGACCTTTTTATTCCATAAGTAATACATGAGCACCGTTGAAAACATACGTTGTAGGGAATTTTCTTAACCTCATCAACATATCCACGAAAAACTCGTACTTTTAAGTGTTTCATCTCCGTGACTGGAGTGTTCGTCTGTTCTATGATTTGAATAAAGAAGATCTCGAGCGTGGTACCTCAGACTTTGTCTGCAAACACTAATTAGTTTCTGTGGGGGCAAAACAGGAAGGAGCACGTGGTGTTGCTGTAGAGTGTAGAGTATTCGGTTTGGAAAAGATGGAAAAAGCACAAGCTTAAAAAAAATCGTACTTTTAAAAAGCACGCGACATGTGGAACGTCATCTCACGTGAAGAATAACGACAGCTGTAATTCAATTGGCGAATCAACCATCCAAAAACCTTCTGCACGAGCGAAAAATGTACATTAATATTCACTTATTTTGAGTACGCCTGAATAAACTGCTAATATCACTTGGATATAAACTATAGGAAGCGGAACTATCATACAGAAGCAGACCTGAATCACTGCAAATCGACGGGTCGTAAAAACATCAGAAAATGTGCTGAAGTACGGTCCCAGAGATGAGAAAAAAGCTAAGCCTACTTGTGCTATAGCTTGTTCAATTTCATAAATACTCATCATCCTTATCGAAATATAAAATAACAAATTACCTTAAATCTTTTAAATCTAAACTGAACTTCGCGTGGGTTCGATGGAAGGATGAAAAAAATTGAAGGGAGGACAAACGGAAACCACAGTTGTTTATACTGTTTACAACAGAAATGTTATTCATAATTTTATTTCTACTTTCTATCTCCCTCTCTTCCACCCTTTTGTTGTGGGAATTGGAGGGGGGGGGGAAGGTTAAACTTGACTAAAAATATAAAAATAGCTGTTGCTGATAGTCGGTTAAGTCAAATTTCAAGACATTCAGTTGAACCCCGTATAATTGTATTTATTTATTTATTGGTTTAATAAAAAAAGCTAAGAATTATGAGAGCAGATCACATTAATTGTTAATTAATGACTCAAATAAATTTCGCTAAAAATAAGTTTCATTGAAAATTACGCTATTAAAATAAAACGGAATGTTAAAATAGGATATAAACAAACGTAGCAGCGTATTATAGTATAGAATATATCATACAGCTTTATTTGTTTACATTTATTTATTTGAAATATTCACGAAACACTATACGTAAGGGCCAGCTACGTATAGCTACTTAGCCTACTTTAATCGAATACTGGAATTTGACTGTTACTCGCATAACGCACTCACGGGAAGCGAGCCATGGACTCATGGCTTCACAGTCTGGTACACTAACTAGGTCATGTCTAGTCCTAAAAAGAATTGCGAATTTAATTAAAGCTCCAGTACTCAAAGAATCTAATTTCTGACCTTATATGCATATTTGCACACGTATATAACTACAACATGTTACCATACGTAAACTGCTTGTAAGCCGCGAGTCATTTTTCACACAATGTTGATTGAGTTAGACGGCCGGTATAACTACCGAGGATTCAGTGCCTTCAGTTTTGCTAATTTATTCAAAAGTCATTAGTTTTAGTCACCAAACTTAAGAACAAATTTATCATTCCTTGTATAGTATCTAAAGTCAATGTTCAAAGGTTAAATAGTTATTTCTCTGCGAATACACACCCAAGAACGATGAAGATGAAACCTTATAAAACAGTTTTCTGTTTAAAAAAAAAGGACAAAAAACGCATATTCACAAAACATGTTGTTTGTAACACTACTTGGACTAAATTCTTGCATCTACAATTGTGTTACTTAAAGAACAATGTCCAAAACGAGGCTGAATTATAAGGAACAATGTCCAAAACGAGGCTGAATTATTCATCTCTGTACTCGATATAAAAAAAGAGGATATCTTGTACTTCAATAAAAAAACAAAAAACTTTAACTTATTAATGTCTAATTACAATTCGTCTATAACATCTTTTTATCACTGTCTCAGACCTAACTTCTGTAGTCTGGGGTGTAAATATACTAAAGAACATGGCAGTAGAACAAGGTTAGGATTTCACAGTACAGTATGTTCCAACGATGTCGTTCCTACACTCGAAATGAGGATTTAAGGGAAGATTCCCCTTTGTTGTCGTATTGAACTACCACACTTTCGAATGTTGCAATCGAGTTTTACCGGCAGGGGCGCTCATTACTGATTTTTGTTCTCCGCAACTGGGCCTTGCGTTTGATTCTAACGCTCGAAAACATTAACTTAGCGTTAGTGACCAATGAGAGTGAAGTATCGGTGAACAAGGGACAAAGAGGGTAAAACGTGAGATAGAACCTAGAACCAGTGACCACGGGAAGAGATAAAATTTATTTCTTCCTTGTTTGAGTCTTCAGGTCCCTCAACTACTCATACTTTCTGACAATGCCAACACTTTCATACTCGGAAGTAACTGTACTGACGATACAATAAACAGATAACTTAAGGACGACGTAGCTCAGTTAAAAACTAATGATACAATAAATAGATAACTTAAGGACGACGTAGCTCAGTTAAAAACTAATGATACAATAAATAGATAACTTAAGGACGACATAGCTCAGTTAAAAACT
>NW_013669031.1:111010-121415 GCF_000517525.1 Limulus polyphemus
AGTGGGACTGACCGTAAGATTATAATGTCCCCCACGGCTGAAAGGGCGAGCACGTTTGGTGGGACTGGGATTCGAACCCGCGACCCTCAGATTGCGAGTCAAGCGCCCTAACCGTGCCGGGCATAGACTAGAGGGAAGGCTGCTAATTAACAACACCCACCGTCAACTCTTTGGCTACTCTTTTACCAACGAATAGTGGGACTGACCGTAAGATTATAATGTCCCCCACGGCTGAAAGGGCGAGCACGTTTGGTGGGACTGGGATTCGAACCCGCGACCCTCAGATTGCGAGTCAAGCGCCCTAACCGTGCCGGGTCTAGACTAGAGGAAAGGCTGCTTGTTAACAACACCCACCGTCAACTCTTTGGCTACTCTTTTCTGAACAAATAGTTCGGTGTAGCAGACCACGAACCCTTGGATTTCTTATAAACAAAACCGAACATTTCCTAAGTTAACGAAGGATTATACTCGATGGCAGTTTCAGCTTTAAAAGTTTGATCAAACTATCTTTGTACCACTTACCTCACATCTTGTTCCGTTGATGTCGTAGAGACTGAGGCGAAAAACTCGATCCCTTAAAAATATTTAAAAAAAACAACATAAGACACATTAAATCTTAAAGGTTCTTTTATTTATTGATATATTTTATTTTAGTAACGTGTTCGACTGCGTTAGGAACAGACGATAAAGTTATAGCGGTCGTGAGTGTTAAATCTTAAAGGTTCTTTTATTTATGATATATTTTATTTTAGTAACGTGTTCGACTGCGTTAGGAACAGACGATAAAGTTATGGCGGTCGTGGGTGACGAATGTAAAGTAATATACAAATGATTAGAATACGATACAGTTGTATTTGAAGTACGCTGCTAAAATTCGGAAAATAAATCTGAAGCCCAATATATCGTTAAATTTACCACTTGTCACTGAGGGGAACTCCACCCCTCATTAGTATCCCTGGGCAAAGGCAAATCGACAGAAATCTGGGTTTGTTTTATAGTGGTAGAGTTTATATGATATGTATGGTGTTTTGTTTGTTTGTTTATTTGTTTTGGAGTTCGCGCAAAGATACACGAGGGCTATCTGCGCTAGCCGTCCCCCTAAGGCTAGCGGGAAGGGCAACTGGTCATCACCACCCACCGCCAACTCTTGGGCTACTCTTTTACCAGTCTCATTATCACGCGCCCCCAAGGCTGAAAGGGCGAGCATGTTTGGTGGGACGGGGATTCGAACTCGCGACCCTCAGATTGCGAGTCGAGCGCTCTGACCACCTGACGTTAAAGCAAACGGAAATTGGTAGTATTAGTTGGTTTAAACATTCTTACGACACCTCACTTTTCGCCAATTTTAACCTGACATCATCAGTTGATGACACACCCGACGTTTTGCGAGCACGTTTGGTGGGACGGGGATTCGAACCTCCGACCCTCAGATTGCGAGTCGATCTCCTTAACCACCTGGCCATGCCGGACCAGGGTGTTTTGAGCTGTCTTATACTGACCACAGTGAAGCCACTTTTGTAAAGGATTTGACAAATATGTAGTAATCTAACTTACTGAATTATTCAGGAAACTATTCTGTTTCGTGTGGTAACGTGACGCGATGTTTCGTGTGATAACATGGGGTGATGCATTGTGGGTTGCTGTGATCTACCTAAAACAGTAAGCATCAACGTGTAAACACGGAACGAGGGCGAGTTAACCAACGGGTGAATGTAGATTATGTGTGTTTACAAGGAAGCTAGTCAACAACACACACCGCCAACTCTTGAACTAATGTAATCAAATAGTAGGATTTGTTTGTTTGTAATTAAGCACAAAGCTACACAATGGGCTATCTGTTCTCTGCCCACCACGGGTATCGAAACTCGGATTCTAGCGTTGTAAGTCCGCAGAGATACTGCTGTGCCACTGGGGGCCGTAGGATTTGACCGTCACTTTTATAACGCACCCATTATGCGAAGCATGATTTTCCATCAACGGGGCACAAACTACAAACCCTCGTATTCACAGTAAAACCCGCTTGTCTCGACAAACAACACGAGGCAACGAACATTCTTTGTACCACATGACAACAGGGGATAATGGTGTCAATATTTATTTTTATTTAACTACAAACACATGTGAACCTGGTTCGTGTTTCATCAAGTTCATTTTCACGCATCTACTTGTGCCTCCACATATAAGGGGTGGGTGGGGTGGAAAATATGTCTGTGTCCACTTTACAGCTGACCAACCCAGAAAGAATTTCACTTCCCTATACGTCAATATTTAACACCTTTTGTGACCTTCGCGCGTGCATTTCGACGTCAAGATGCAATGGTCAGAATAGACAGTTTTTAATTTATTTACTGTTAGTGAAAGTTTGCTTTTCAAGACTCGGAGAGTACAAAGAATCGTTATCTTGTTCAAAGTCTACGAATCACGATGGTTTGTACCGTCGTTATTAATGGGCCAAGTTCAGAAGTTTCTGGAAAACCTGAGCTTTACACACACGTAAATACCAACAAATAATTAATAACACGTTATCAATGTCGTGATATATGCTGTCAGTGCTCAAACACCTATAACAAACAGTAAATCAGAAAATACTTTATTTCTAAAGAAGTATAACAATAAAAACTCGTGCTGGGTTGCCATATGTTTCCCCAAAAGGCCATTCACTCTTTGTATTTATTTAGTGGGGTAACATACTTGTTCCACATTTACCCCCCCCCCCTGTATGGAGTTACTTATTTTTTAACTCCTACATCTCAGAACTTGTAGGATTTTATACACCTCTTACGTATAGGGTTAAATATTTTTAAACCCCCCACCCCCACATATACACATTTGTACTTCTTAACTTTAAATAATATTGTGAATTTTCGTGATATGTCTAAAGCTAAATCTCAGTTTAGGCCGTGGTGAAACGTTTTTAATTAAGGGTGGTGATTCATTAACCCCCGAGTTTAAATTGCTTCTCTTTCCTCGCCCGAGGGGACCAGTCGAGAAATCTTGTTCACTCCATAACAATCGTTGTTCATAAAAAGCTGATGATTTAGCGCTAAGACTATTATTACTATGTCTGTCGTATTCCAGACGACCTTATGAGCACTTGTATTGGACGAAAGACCTCTTCCGCACCGGATATGGTAGTTGACATATTATAATATATTCTGTTTTGCTATCACACAAACGTTCTAAAAAATAGGCTTGGCAAATATCTATCATGGCCGAATTATCCACAATGCCGAGCCCAAGGGCCCTTGCCTTAAAGAGGTTCACAAAAAGTGTTCTTTGTTCTGACCTTTGAATAAATGTTTTTAATCGAGTTTTATATTTGAATTGAATTTGATAAAAACTCAAAATGTAGATATTTTAAAAATTTATAATTTTTATAGTTTTTGCGTTTTTAATATTGTGACATTGATTACAGTTATATGATTTTATCCTTATATTTAAAGCTAATATCTTTTTGGTTAGAAAGTAAGCGCAAATAGGCCTAGTGCGCGAGATTTAGACTCCTTGTAGCGTTAGTGACCGGGTTCATAGAATTGACTGCCATATGGATGAGTTTTGAGATCATAATTTACACAATGTGTGGTGGGGTTGGGAGCTAATTTTTTCAGCCCCAGGAGCCCACTTTGGGTTAATCCGGCACCACCATCAAGAATTAGCATATTGACCCAAAGTCCAAACAAGCCAGGTAAAAATAATATTTATGAGGATCTAAGAAAGAATTAGAGACGAGCTGAAGTTGAGGATTTTAAAACTGATCCATTTCTCGTTCCCCTCACATCAAAGGGTATTTTATGAAGTTGATGATTTTACAACTGATCATATTCTCGCTCCCCGTCACATCAAATGGGTTTTTATAAAATAACCTGCCACGCCATATTCTAGACAGCAAAGTCGTATTTTGAGAATATTGATCATACCAAAGCTATGTATTATAAGTTCGTTTCATGATTTCCACGTCTGCAAACTGTCGTTAGCCTTTGCTAATGGTTGTGTTGCGTCAGCGAGGTCACGTGACTAGTATCACGCCACTCCTTCTCTCGAACCTTCGTGAATTATCGGGAGATTACTAGATTGGGGGTAGTCTGGTATATATAAGATGGTCACAACGTGACGGGAACAGTGTAGTGAGTAATTGAACTGCAGTATTGTTGAAGCTGCTAATGGTTGTTCTAAAACAACCCAAAGTAGTACCTTAACAGGAGTGTTGTGTGAAACTCAATATATCTTACTTCACACTGAATTATGCCTGTTGAAGAAGTGTAAGTTTATTTTCGTTCCTCGACGAGGATTAACAATAAGGTATAATTATGGAAAATTAACGGTGTCATGCTGTTTTCTAGGGTTAGAAATATTTCTGAAAAAAGTAAACCGAGACCGAGCAGGATTTGAAAAATAATTATACTAAGATCTTGCAAACAATTACTTAAAGTATATACAACCGATTTCTACAAAGCACGGGGCTCGTGACAGACCACCCCTCACGCCTGCTGCCACCCCTCAAGTTGAGGGTTCCTCGCTCACTGAAGTTGAATAACTGTAATTAGTTACGTCGTTCATGAGTTATGGTTCTTGAGCGAGTGGTTTCTGTGGTAACCGCAAACGCCTTACGGTTTATAATCATCACCTGAATTAACATACTGTACATCTCAGCCAACAAAACACTGTGCCGCTAGACACGCTTAAAATATATTAAACAGTAAAACTGTCGATGAATATTGAATAGTTTGTATTATCAGGTTTATATATCAAACAGATTAGAAAAGAAATTAGCTACTAAATAAGTTAACACATTTTTTTTTCGGTTTGAATCTTTGTAACAAATGGAACGCGTGAAAATTGACGCTGCTATATAACGTTGTGAATAACAACTTTGTCCTGGTATCAACGATTGGAGAGGAACAAGGTAAGAAAGTTCTCGAAGTGCATTCATAAGGAACAACCCGTGTTCGATTTTAATGTGTAATTTAAAAACACAAACAATTCTATACTTGGAACTAATTTTACGCGGCCACTCTGCAAATACATCCCCGATCGTAAAAGATTAAAGAAAAAAATCAAACACGCATACACGTGCACAAAAAAACCTCTTAGTAAAATCTTCACACAAGCTGGCTGTCATAAGGATTAGTACATCTTAATTCTGCCGATCATCCTTCACGCAGTAAGCTGGCTGGGATTAGATGTGATACATCTTAATCCGGCAGATATCAAAACACACTCAACAAGCTGGCTGGGATTAGGTGTGATTACACCTTAATCCTGCAGATATCAAAACACACTCAACAAGCTGGCTGGGATTAAATGTGATACATCTTAATCCTGTAGATATCAATACACTCAACAAGCTGGCTGGGATTAAATGGGATACATCTTAATCCTGCAGATATCAAAACACACTCAACAAGCTGGCTGGGATTAAATGTGATACATCTTAATCCTGCAGATATCAATACACTCAACAAGCTGGCTGGGATTAAATGTGATACATCTTAATCCTGCAGATATCAATACACTCAACAAGCTGGCTGGGATTAAATGTGATAATCTTAATTTCATTTTTAATCCGTGTAAGTTAGTGTACAAAAACAGAGAGGCTTTGTTATGACTGTTTGTTAACTTGCTTTGTCTGGACTGGCCAAAGTTATTTTGTTATGGCTGTGAGGCGAAGAACATCCGCGTGGTAAAAGTTCAAACATAGACGTTTACTTTTAAAAGGTTTGGAATATATACACGTGATATTTACGAGTTCTTGGACAAAAATTTCGGACCTAACAAATGAGCCAGTCAATGACTGTTATAAAAATTACTGAAATAGGTTAAGATTTTCTAAATATAACATGGCGTCCAAATGCATAATGACAGATGTTGCGGATAACATTTCCTAGTTAGTGTGCGAGCACGTGACTTCGCTTTCTTATTTTCGAATCAACACCACCTAGTATCATGATAAATACAACCGGTTTTTAGCACCCCTACCAACATCTACATTTTTTTTTCTCCAGGTGTTGTGTAATTGCTATCATTACAACTAATGTACAGCAATCATCACGTTTAAGAAAGACTCTTGATGTGCTTAGACTACAAATTCATCCAAGCTCATGTCTTGAAGCTGACGCCGAAACTCAATCCAACAACAAATACGAAGCAGAGAGATGAAATATTAGTTTGCTCCATGACCACCACGGGAATCGTATCCCGAATTTATGCTTTATAAGCCCGAAAGCTTACCGCTGAGACACCGGAGGAGAGAAACACAGACAGATTTAACATATTTTTAACAAGTTATTTTTCTCGAATATTGCGGAAACAATTATAACCAAACGACTGATCGTTTGTTTTGAATTTCGCGCAAAGCTACTCGTCCTTCTAGAAAAAAGGCCTCCAATATCGCCAACTTTTGGCGTACTTGTTACCAACAAAAAGCGGGATTGATCGTTCCATTATAACGCCCCCCACGGCTGAAAGAGCAAACATATTCGAGCCCACAAATTGCTAGTCAAGTGCCCTAACCAAAAGAATAAAAAAAATAAAATAATAAACTTTAATCTGTGGTTATGAAAAAAAAAGTACTATTAAATAAATATGAAACACACTACCAACGGTTATATCCAATAGCATCATGTATTTCGTTAGGCTTAGTTATAATCTGTAAGTTTTTGTTTTGTTTTTTAAATCTGAAACACATTTGTTTCAATAACTTTTCGAAAAACAAATAAAGACAGATCAAACTAGGCTTAGTTATAATCTGTAAGTTTTTGTTTTGTTTTTTAAATCTGAAACACGTTTGTTTCAATAACTTTTCGAAAAACAAATAAAGACAGATCAAATAGTTCGTTATAAGTTATCACAAAAGGTGGCGTACTTACATGGCTCCAACGTATAAAACTTCTCTCTTTGGATCCAAATAAAATGTCTGGTAATACAGTTCACCGCAACTAAATTTTCGGATTTTATCTGGAAACAAAGCAACAAATATTCAACGTTCATTTTTTATACCATCTAGGACTTTTACGTAATGTTTTTTGTGTACTATAACCTGAAATGGTTCAGTGCATACAGCGACACCGCATCACGATAAGATGGGAGTTGCAACTACATACACTTAAATGTGGTTTTCTTCAAGACACAAAATGGCTCGTCTCACGGGACTTAATTATCTTTAATAAATTAAATAATGATACAGTTTGAGTTTCATTCGAACCTGTAGAATGGAATTACTAATAAGATACCTTTGTCTAATTATTATTACTATTCTTTTACTACGTTACCAAGATCCTCACAAGTTTATAATTGAAGTAAAAACCCCAGAAATCTTAGCGTTCTATGTTAGCTTGACTTGCTATGAACAATAACGTCTCCATGATGGAAAATTGGTGTAATCCGTGTAAACTGAAGTTTTTTAAGGATTTTTTACAAATAACATTACGTTTTACGTTTACCTATACCACTACATATTTTAAAAAACCGTACATAAAAACACCCCGTTTTGCTGCCTATATCACAGCTCACTGAACAAGGTCGAAAATTCTAATTCTACAGTACAAATGAGCTTGATGAAAAGCCGACATGATGCAACATTTTTTTATATCTGAGCTAGCTGTTCAATACTGAAATCCTCAAATGGTCAGTGTATAATCTTTAGTCCTCAAATGGTCAGTGTATAATCTTTGGTCCTCAAATGGTCAGTGTATAATCTTTGGTCCTCAAATGGTCAGTGTATAATCTTTAGTCCTCAAATGGTCAGTGTATAATCTTTAGTCCTCAATGGTCAGTGTATAATCTTTAGTCCTCAAATGTTCAGTGTATAATATTTAGTCCTCAAATGGTCAGTGTATAATCTTTGGTCCTCAAATGGTCAGTGTATAATCTTTGGTCCTCAAATGGTCAGTGTATAATCTTTAGTCCTCAAATGGTCAGTGTATAATCTTTAGTCCTCAAATGGTCAATGTATAATCTTTAGTCCTCAAATGGTCAATGTATAATCTTTAGTCCTCAAATGGTCAATATATGTATCTTGGTTCTCATTTGTTTACTGTACGATCTTTGGTCTTTTGTTCTCAACTGGCCAATAGATGATTTTGGGTCCTTAACTAGTCGGTGTACGAATTTGAGTCCTCAACTGGTCAGTACACGAGTTTTATTACCTAAAATGCAATTATAATGGAACTTGTTATTAATAGCTTTTAAGGAACTTGGATTAAGGAGAAAATATTATCACATTAATTAAGTATATGCTAGAATCCTTTCCTGCATCCCCGCATGGTTTCTTTTCCCTTGTTTCTGGACAAGGTCCGACGAAATGTGAGGTCATCCCTCTTTGCTTCGCTACTACAAGTGTATTTGTTTCCAATTTTTCGCGCACAGCTACACAAAGAGCTGTCTGCACATTGCCGTTTTTAATTTCGAACTGACAGACTAAAGAGAAGGCAGCTAATCAACAACAACCACCGCCACCTCTTCGCTAAGAAAATAGTGAAATTTTAATGTCACTCTTATAGCGCATCCACGCCCCCAAAGTGCGGAGTGCGTCTTTGAGACAACGAACTGTGAACCACGAACCTTTGGATTCACAGACCGAAAATGATAAACATTAGGCAAAGCCCGGCCCAGGCAAAAGAAACGAAAAAGTAGGAAAAGAGCCAGAAGAGCCAACAATGACAAACAGATGTCATATGGGAAGAAAACCAATGAAATATCAAACGGAGTGCGATATTCTAAACAGTTGAAAAAAAACAAAAACGTTTTACCAAAACTGGGATCAACTCGGCGTACTGGTTCGGTGAGGCAGTGGTAAAATGACGAAAAAATGACTTTCGTGGATGGGCGGAGTTTATCTGGAGGAGTGTGATGCCAAACAGTCATGGGTGTCAGGTACCAAATCAGCTTGGAAAGAAACATCAGTGTGGACAAGAAAATCTGTTTAAGTGGAGACATGAAAAAAGGACTGACAGACAGGGGCAAAGTGGTTTGAGAGGAAATTGAGACCAGTAGAAAAAACATTTACACAAGAACGTAGTGAGCAGAAAGGAAAAGAGGACAAGCGTCTAGCGTGATTATTTTGTCAAACGTGATTGAGATGAATTGCACGTGTAGCAACCGATGACTTGGCGAAGACTGATGTTGATGGGGACATTTCTTAGCACGTGGAAGTTTAGTGTCGAGTGTGATTGAAAGACACGAACTTAATGAAACTGGTCCCTTGCCAACAGGTCGAGAGAAATATGGTAAACAACGTGGGGGAGGGGGAGTTAAGGCGGCATCACAGTGGGAAGAGAAAATGTCATTAGAGGAAAGATAAAAATCAAAATGAGAAAGAAAAACGGAAAGCAGCCAATTAGCTCTAGTTGGGGGGGGGGAGACAGTAAAGACTAAAATATTCCAAGGCAGCTGCAAAGGAAGACGACAAGTGAAATTAGACACAAACGAGACGCCAGATTCAATTTTCGGATGTTTTAATCAAGGGAGAGAAGGTGAAAAACTCTACAAAACTAAAGAAGACTTATTATTTAAGTAGAAGCACAAACGTTGTGAAAAGAACTGTGGTGAATGTTAAAAAAAAAAACGTTTACATCGTTAGAATTCGGAAGGATTAATACAAAATAAGTGCGAGATATCAAAATTATTAAGCCAACAATTTATAAACTAAATACAAAAAAATTCAAAATGAATCCAGGTCAACAGAATGTTAATGTTGACCAGTCACACTCTCCACGTGCGGTGTTCAAGCAATTTGATGTCCAACGGATAAATATAAAAGTATCCTCATGACCACCTTCCGGAACTATAATGCATAAGACAATATCTAAGTCAGACAGTAAAACCAAAAACCTGGAATAGAGTCCAAGGAGAACATCCCGGAAATTCGTAATAAAATTCACTGCCTTTACCCCCACAATTAATAACTTGCAGGGTCATACAGTTGGAATATGTCTTTGAGAATCAGTTTTTTTTTTTCGTATGTTTCAGTCTATAATGATTTATCAAGAACATTTGAACATAACTTAAAAACATACAAAAGTCAAAATGCTAATCAAGGAATACTTAAAGGAAATGGCCAAATATACGTAAAAAATGTTGTTTCCATGAAACACTAGAAATAGGATAGTCATTCTCTATACATGCATTGCTACTAAAAAAATAATCAGTAATGCCTATCATATGACGGGCATTCAGCTTGTACAGAATACTTTTCACTTGTCTTGGGTTGAGTGGGCTGACGTAACTCAACCAATGTATAGCCCACCAATAATCTATATAAGTAAAGTTCAGTGTGTATATATATGTGTGTGTATATCTGTTCCTTATACGTTTCCACATTTATTGATTAATCAGCACCAAACTTGACACAGTGATACAGGATGACATGAGGGGGTTGGACTCCCCCCATTTTCTATATATATATATA
>NW_013669031.1:122296-124574 GCF_000517525.1 Limulus polyphemus
TAGAGCTGCCAATAGTCCCAGGTTTTAGTTCCGTTTTTTTTTTTTTTGGTCCAGATCATAAATAGTAAAAGTATTAAATAGTCACAGTTTCTCTGTATTTTGATGTGTACTGTTTATCGTCATACACGGCTTTCATTTTTGTAGCCTCACTGATAGACATTCACTCGGTACAGTGTCCCTACCCCCTCACACTCTGCTGTGGTCTCTCAACATATCCTGTCATTGGGCAACAGCAGGAACTGAGATTTGAATATCTTCCTCGCTGCCAAAAAGAAGACTGCGTAGTGACATTTTTGTTTTGAGTAGATTTTAGGAACAATTTTTATCATTATTAGTTTTTAACCACGTTAGCTTTTAACAAATGTTGTTTGTTTATGGTTTTAGAAAGTGATGCAATAAACAATAAGATTGTTTAGCAAACGTTAAAAAGGGTTATTGTAATTTAAACTGTTTCAAGGTGGTTATTGTGTTACTACGTATGGAAAAATAGTACCAGTTTGTCACTCTGGAAACCTGGCAAAAACCTACATCACGAGGGAGGCTGCTTGATCTGGAAATCGTGAATTCTCTGGCTCACGAAAATCGCGTGCTGGCGAAAGAACAAATTACCTTACGTCTTAATTGAACAGAATACTGAAACTGGTTGAGGTTAGTAACACCAACCATATGAAAACAAAAACAAAAAACACAGACAGTACGCCAACTCTCGCCCTATAGCTTCACTGTTTCATCATCGACCGATCGTCACCCTGATGGAAAGTTTAACACTTTTCTTGATTTTTATACATTAAACATACAGCGCAGGAAATGACGTCACGAATCGATAACTGCTGATGGTATATTGTAGTAAATGGTACAGTGTACGAGATTCTACACGTTTTAATATAAAAGCACGCAATTCTTTTCTATTTAAATATATAATTTTGTGTATAAATATAGGAGTAAGAATGACAAGATGGCGAAATTCTCACTAATCCAATCGGTCTTGTAAACGCTTTTTATTCACTTGTTGTTGCTTATAGTAAGTTAGTGGATTAATCCCTATTAGGGTTAACAAGAGTTATTACAAGGGTTAACTTTCTCATTTTAAAACATAAGAAATTCGTTTGTTTGGTGTTTTTTTTTCTAGTTTCAGCAGTAACTGTATTACACGTAAATAACTTATTTTGCTTTAAAAGAATATATAGTAAACAGTTTTAACCATAGGCTTTTAAAACACTTTTTTTTTTCTAACCTGTTCATGAACGAAACAGCTTGTAGGTCCATGACTTTGTTAGTTAGAAGGCCCTTAAGAACACGTGAGTCACAAACAAGGTTAACAACAATACAATCCATACTACAATTAATTCCACCAATTGCTGCTGCGGTTACCTTGTGTAATCTTACCATTTTACACAGAAAATGAGAGAGCGCTGTTGTTGTTGTTGTTTATTGAATTTCACAGAACGCTAGCCGTCCCTAATTTATTAGTGAAAGACTAGAGGGAAGGCAGCTAGTGAACACCACCCACTGCCAACTCGTGGGCTAATCAAATAGTGGGATTTGACCGTCACACTTATAATGCACCCACGGCCACGTGCGGAGCGCGATTTTTTCGGCGATAAACGGGGTTCGAACCTCGGATCCACAGTACGATACGCTAACCTGTGGGCCACGCTTAGCCCATGAAAGAGCGCTTTGCCTCAATTTTTGTGATCAGTTCCTTACACCGAGTTTTCTAATACCCAAAGCCATAAAATTACTCGATAAAATATAACACATGGTTCCCAATAGGATACTGTTTCTTTTATAACACATGGTTCTCACTAGGATACTGTTTCTTTTATAACACATGGTTCCCACTAGTATAGTGTTTCTTTTATAACACATGGTTCCCACTGATATGGTGTTTATTTTATAACACATGGCTCCCACTAGGATAATGTTTCTTTTATAACACATGGTTCCCACTAGGATAATGTTTCTTTTATAACACATGGTTCCCACTAGGATAATGTTTATTTTATAACACATGGTTCCCACTAATATTATGTTTCTTTTATAACACATGGTCCCCACTAGGATAATGTTTATTTTATAACACATGGTTCCCACTAGGATAATGTTTCTTTTATAACACATGGTTCCCACTAAGATAGTGTTTCTTTTATAACACATGGTTCCCACTAATATTATGTTTCTTTTATAACACATGGTTCCCACTAGGATAATGTTTCTTTTATAACACATGGCTCCCACTAGGATAATGTTTCTTTTATAACACATGGTTCCCACTAAG
>NW_013669031.1:125547-131107 GCF_000517525.1 Limulus polyphemus
TTCAATGTAAGGAACTAACCGTAACACCTTTCACCTTATCTGGATTTCTGATCCCACCCTCTATCTGCAACACCACTGGAAGAAAATGAACTGATCACAAAAGCTGGCATTAGCTGGACGTGCCATATGGCGAGAACTACAGGAAAAAATACACAAAATACCACTGAACTTTAGACGTTGGCCTTTCTTCGAAATCGAATACAATATTTAAGGTGAAGTTACACCGTACTTTAAAAAACATTTTTACATCTTCAATTGCAGCAGACAAATGATAGTTCCAGAACCACGTGTCATGCGCACGAGATCGAAATATAGGACCATTTCGCTTCGCGAAGAACGCACGAAGATACAAGGGTTTGTGTTGTTTAGACTTACAACTAACGATTACAGACGTTTTTTTATATATCATGTATATTAACCTGTGACGTAAAAACGGCAAAGTCTACATAAATAATTTTATTTATAGAGAGAGAGAGACAGAAAATGAGAAATTCATACAATATTTGGCAGACTAAAAAAGCGAAATTTGAGCAAATAAGCAACGAAACATACATATTTATATGTACTGTTCTCAAAATACAATACACATTATGTGTGAACAAAAGTATAAGGTTAAAACGTGTTGGCGAGACTAGCTTACGGTCTTTTTTCATATATTTTTAATCTATTCTAATCTAAATTTACTAAATTAATTCGTTCTCGCACTGTTCCGTCTTATCCTTTAGTCAAGTAACACGTTCTCGAGCCACGTGTTGTTGTTTTTTTTTACATTCGTCATTTCAATGGTTTTATACTCTATATATTTATAAAAGTCTTTGGTTCTCTATAACCTCAACGGAGGACCGAAACGTTTTCAAATTCATCAAGAAATTCCATTCAATTTCCCAAGTGTTTCAACTTATTTTCTTTTGTGTACTTTGAAATACAGTCGGTTTGTTTTCTTCTTGAACACGTCTCTTATTAAAGCGTAAAAACAAAAACACAATTCCATCTACACTATTTAATCAAGAGAAAGTGACAGCTGTCATTCAAAGTGACAGGAAAGGTTATTAGTCATTTCTCACAATAGATGCCCGTATGTTCAGGTTTTCTTACTTGTAGTATAACTACACGATCTCAGGGCGACGAAATAAAACCGTTAACAAGCAGTCAACAATGGTTCCATCCATTCAACAATGAAATGTACGCCTATGTAGGACGTTTGTGTATAATACGGTCTCGAATAACGACAGTGTATCGTTCCGCTTAACTCACGTGGAACTCCTTTAATCTAAATGTGGCTGTAAATCATCACTTCTGTCAGAATACACGAGGAATTTCGCTGTAGATATAGTACGAAAGAAAACATAATCCGCACGTGTAACTTAAAACTGAAATTAAGCCGACAACAAAAATAAAAAAACCCTAAAGGTTCGAAAATAGCTTAAATTAAAAACAGATAAGAAATAAGCAACAATCTCGAGTGTCTGGGGCTTTTGCCTCTGGTCTGCTATTATTATTATTATTATTATTTTATAGGGGTTCAGTCCCAAAATCCCCGCCAAAGAGTTAAAACTCTGTCCATAGAGTTACTAATTTTCTGTTAGTGCCACTGAAGTGTAATATGCGCCACAAATTTGACACTTTTCTTTAATTCCTGTATATTTACACAACCAACGTTTTGCATCAATAAAGTGACGTCACGAGTAAAAAAAAACACAAACAATAAATGATGTTCATATCACGCAGACAGAGATTTAACGCTTATATCTAGTTAACAAGACAGAGATTGATAAACATGTCGATTAACTGATCGATAACTTGAAGAAAATTCTTGAGCTAATTGCTTACCATGGTGAGTCGTTGTATCCAGCTTCGGAATCATCCCCAGGGCTGGTGACAGTGGGATCCACGCCCACAGCAACACATTCAGAGTTGTTAGGGCGCAAGACATGTAGATATTCGGGAGTAGTTCTCTCTTGTTTCTGAAGACCATTCTCCGAGAATAAGAACCCCTGAGGTCCAGTTTTTTTAATCTTCCTTATAACTCGCGATAGACTAGCTGCATGTGTTTACTACATGCGAGCAGGCCAGACAACGAAACGCTTCTGCCAGTCACCCGATGCTCGCGCGAGAGTTTCGAGGAATCCCTTTGCGTGTAGTTTCGAGAATATTTCTAAGCTGGAGAACGCTCAGCCGCAGACCCCGTGTATCACGTTTTCCACTCCTCTTAGTCGACAGGTAACAAGGCTCCCCGACGAATGTAAGGCTCTGACCTGATGTCACCTAAAAATAAAGAAGTCTTTTTTCAATGAATACTGCTAAACAAACCGCCATCAATAAACGCTCCTCCCAATGAATTCTGCTGTTAACCAATCACGCAATATATAAATAGACGACCCCTGATCCAGGGTCTCCAATCATCGACATATTGTTGTAATAAGTACTTTTTTATGGTTATGTTCATCCCCGCCCGTTCTCTCGTGCTTTTCTCCGTTAAAACTGTCCTAACCACATAACTTCTCTTCAAACAAAGCCTGACAGGATAATTTACTAACTTTAACAAAACCCAGCCCTAGAAGTTATTCCTAATAACACCACGAGATGGCGAGTCACCTTATCGCCACGAGATACGTCGTTATTCATGTAAATTCAGCTGCGGGCTCATACTACGTGAGCTGTATGCTCATTATTATTATTTTTTTTTTAACAACTCGCAAGTAAAGTTAAACATTACCTTACACCACTACATAGGACCGACCCCGCGTGAGAGTTCGTCAGACTCATCACTGCATTTTGTGGTTTGATCGATTCGAAAAATGTCTTTTTTTCTTCCTTTCTCTGTTCGTGTAAGGTATAATTCAGGTTGAAAATGCCAATTTGTTTTATTTCTTCTGTGAAGTTAGATTATAATTAAACAACAAACGTTTCTATAGAACATCATCAAAAAATAGGTTTAGGTTTCTCTCAAATTAGTTATAACTAAAATGTTTTCAAACACTTAAGCGATAAAGTTCTAAAAGACGAAAATTCACAACAAACAAGACAAATAAAAAATTGGGAATTTCAAAACCCGTAAATATAGGATCGTAAAAAAACAAAAGTTGGAAACAAGGCTGGAAATACTGTAGACATTATTTATTCAAACTACAAACCCCTATTTTGACTCCATGTTGTTATCTAGAATTACATTTGGTGGAGTCAAAGTAGGAATTTGTAGTTTGAGTAAATAATGTCTACAGTATCTCCAACTTTGTTTCCTTACTTCTTTTACGATTGTAGATTTTTTTAAGTTCCTAATTTTTTATTGATCTTGTTTGCTGTTTTTTTTATGCTCAACTATGGGCAAAGGATTACTTACTATGGAAGCTAACTTTATACGTTGTATTGATAATAAACATAGCTAGTAGCTAGCTGATACTGTTCATGATGATTTACTGTAGTTATTGACTAGTTGATCGCATGATTCGAGATGTAAAATGTTAAGCTGCAGCTAGATATTGTTATGGAGATTTGTTTGAGAATACAGTTAGCATTTATAGTTTCTGTATAACTAAATTCTCTATATATAATGCATAGCAATGGGCAAATATATGCCTAGATTAAGACACAACCCTCACTAAGGGCATATAGAATTTTACCAATAGAAAAGCAGCCTTTTCAAATAAAAAATATACATCTACAACTTCGCTTTAAATAAACCTTTGTGTATTTCAAAGTACTCAACTCACTTCATACATGATATAGGGGTTTGTTTTTGTTTGTTTTGAATTTCGCGCAAAGCTACACGACGGCTATCTGCGCTATCCGTCCCTAATTTAGCAGTGTAAGACTAGAAGGAAGGCAGCTAGTCATCACCACCCACCGCCAACTCTTGGGCTACTATTTTACCAACGAATAGTGGGATTGACCGTCACATTATAACGCCCCCACGGCTGAAAGGGCGAGCATGATTGGTGGGACGGGGATTCGAACCCGCGACCCTCAGATTGCAAGTCGAGTGCCTTAACCACCTGGCAATGGTTAGAGAGTTCTTCATAATATACGAGTCAAACAACAAAATATATATTTTAAAATACCATTAATATTAAATTAATTACTGCACTGGTGGAGTTCCCTATTTATTTTACATACGGAAAAAAACTAATTTAAGCAGTGTTTTTTGAATGTGGTATGTTTTAATTCCTGCCGTATCTGTCACCAATATTTATAAATACTGTTGTTTACCATCATGTTGTGTTATAGGAGTCGTGTGTTGGGGGAGGGGTAGTTATAACCAGGGGTCGCACGCACTCTGGAATTCCTGGAAAATCCTGAACAAAATTGTGATCCATGGAAAATGCTGAAACTTCTGGAAATTACATTATGTCCCCCGGAAAAGTGCTGAAACTCCTGGAAATTACATTATGTCCCCCGGAAAAGTGCTGAAAACTCATGGAAATTATCTTGTATCCCCCGGCAAAGTGCTGAAAACTCTGAGAATGATTTTATATCCACTGGAAAAGTGCTGGTATTTGTATAGATGTGGTTTTTCTTCACAGCTACAAAATAAAAACGGTAACCTAGTTACAGTGACGTCACATCTCATTGCTAGCCATGCTTTCAAGAACACATTATTACATGTTTTTATTTTTAAATATATATTTTTACCACGCGTTTCTTTATAATTTGAGAAAGAAATATGTTTGAGTTGATGTTAATCGACAAATTAAGGAGATCAGTGTTAATTTTTAAAAGTTAGGAATTATTTTATTACGTTAATTAAGTTAGAGCTATAGACACAGCGGATAAATTTTAGTAATGTCCCCATCAGTACTGGGAATCTAACAAAAAGTTTTTGGCAAAGGGGGGCACGAAATATTTACAAGGTTTCTCCCAAAACACTTCTGTCAGTAATAAGAAAGTTCCACGTGCTGTCCACGGTCTCTATTGGGAAAATGAATGATGATTTATTAGTACTGCAGAATGACAGCCATTGAAACACTGTAATATTTTTTTGTCGTGCAACGTAAAGATCTTAGGTCGGTGTAATATTAATCAAAAAGGCATTGGACAGGTGGCTTGGCAGGCTTATCAACTGGAAACGTTCAGTTAGATCAATTTAAAAAGTACTCTTTTATTGTTAAGCGCATAGCTACACAATCTGTGCTCTGCCCACTGCAGGTATGGGAACCCGATTTTTAGAGATATAACCCCTCAGACTTACTGCTGAGCTACGGTTGGACTTAAAAGGACCTGTAATAAATTCGATAAAGTTTTATTTGAACTTTATAATCACGAATCAAACAAGGATGACTTAGTTAATACCGTAGAATAAGTTCGTATGTTTCAGATTTTAAAATAAAAAAAAGGTTTAAATATATACATATATATATATATTTTTAAAGTTTAATGAAACAAAGAGTAAGTGAATTCATTAATGATATGAAGTAAAAAATTGTTATCAGATCAAGCAGTTGAAATCCACGCACAACCAAGTAATTGGTAAAGAAACACCACCTTAGTGGGAACCATGTATTATAAAAGTAACACTATCTTAGTGGGAACCATATGTTATAAAATAAACATTATCATAGTGGGG